>NC_087070.1:20755735-20836294 GCF_963678635.1 Symsagittifera roscoffensis | reverse complement strand
AAGTTATCCAAGATACACCTTACTAAACGGCATATGAACATTGAAACTTTGCTTTACAAAATTTTTGTTTTTGCAAAGTTTCCTTAAGCAACAAGTTCTGTATTTTTGACGCGAAGCTTAATTTAATATCTAATTGACAAATCAAAAATTCAGAATTAATTGTTATTGGGATTTGCACCGCCAATCTCCTGTTTAATTGATAAGCACTTTAACCGGTAAGCATCAAGAATTGAATGAGCAAATTATTATTGTTATTTTCAATTACAGTCAAAAGTTTTGTTGTTTTCAAATTAAAGCTTCAAAAGTTTATTCAAATACAAACATTTGTAGTTTGAAAGAACATATATTTTGGTTGATGGGTTGATTGACTTTAAATTTATCTAGAAACTGTATAATTTTAGTGTTAGATAAGAAGTGGATAGTTACATGGAAAAAAAATAATAATTAGATTAGATTATTATAGGTTGGACAGTAAAAAGCTTAACTATAATCTTTCTTTTTTTTTCATCTCATCACGAGCATAAATGTATCAATGAATTCCCAGAAGTTTTATAAAATAGTTGGAGGTAAAACATCTTTTAAATTTGAGAGAGTTTTATTGAAAACTACTACTTCAATCGCCGAAATTGACTGAATAATTTATACTAAAAAAACCGATTTCTTCCAAAAATCGGAACAAAAAGTAAAGCTAGGCAGAACCACCTTCAGATATATTTTCTCTCTACATTCAGAGAAGTTGCAACTTAAGTCTTCAAAAGAACTTTTGATAAGATTTGTAGGAAAATTCCGCTATCTTACAGCTTTCTCATGAAAAAATTTTCTCAAAACTCAAAAAAGTTGTCAAATATTTTTAAATGTGTTTCAATACCGTAATAACAGATAAAAATCATTTTAGGATTTTTTTTCTTTTTTCATGTAATTTTTTTAAGGTTTTGATTATAATGCATGCATCTTGAACAAAAAAGTTCAGGAACGAGAATTTTCGTTTTTTGACAAATCTGCTAGTTATATTTAATTAGTGATTCTACATTATTTTGGAGATAATATTAAGCCGACTTTGACGAATCATGTCATATAGCTGCGGTCGTGTTGTATGTGGGGTTTAGATTTATGGCAAAAGATATAAAGTTAAAAAAATTTTCAGTAAACTCATGTGGCGAAAAGAGATTTTTGGGTACTAGTTTTTTTTATTGTGCTCTGCATCTTTTATAAGAACTGTTATAACAAAATTTTTAAAAAATTGCAACAAAATTGAAAGTTTTTCTAGGAAAACTTCTTTTTTTATGATGTTCTCGTGAGAAAAGTCACTATCTTACAATTTTATAAGAAAAAGTCCCTATCTTGTAACATTTTTAGAGCCTATTTTTTTAAAAAGTTATAAGATTTTCACAAGAAAAATTTTACGATAGCGACTGTTGTTCAACCCGGGCTACCATTTACATCGCATTTTGTCTTTAATTCTGATATTCATGTGATTTCGATTATTTAAGGTTTACGGCTGAAAATTTGTTATCCGATCCTTCGTTTGAGACTGATTGAACGGTAAATGAGCAAATGCCAGAAAAAGGAATGGTTATTTTATCTATAAATTCTGAAAAACGTTGAATTTTGGCGATGAAATTATGTATAATAGACTTCAAGCCAAATGAGAAAGCACAAAATCTGTTACTTGTCTCAGTTTTAAAAAAGTCTGGGTTTTTGGGTTTTTCAAATTTATTTTTGAGACTGGAGCTGCGCAGTTTCTAATGGTTCGTCTTGCAATCGACTAAGATCAGAGTTTTCCGAAGTGAGCTCGGAAAATAATGTAATTAAATCTTGTCTCAGCTACTCAGATAGGCTATTAGGCATCGTGTGTGTTGCCACTTGGAAGACCCATGCCAGTGTGATCGAAAGCCCTGAAACGTTACCGGGCAATCAGATATCACAATCCAAGTTTCAAACAATGAGCAAAAAAATACAGGTTGAGGTTAACTGGCTGAGAATTTTTGCGCATTTGTTTTTCTGCCACGAGATAAGCCTCGGTGGATCAATATAAAAGAACATTCAAGTTCAATTCGAGCCCGCCTAATTGGTCTCAAAGGTAATTTTTATACCAGCTTTTGTTGAAATCTATTCACCAACACATAAAAAGACTGTTGGCGTCGAACAAATCAGCAGTTTTACGAGGTTTTTATTCGCCAGTTTTTTCAGTAGCCTCATTTTAAAAATAATTCTAAGCAATTGCAAATATATACGACTGCAGATGTGGATCAATTTCAAACTCGCTTGAAGGAAAGCAATCTTTGTTCTAATTAACAGTTATCCAAGATACACCTTATTAAACGGCATATGAACATTGAAACTGTTCTTAACAATTTTTTTTGTTTTTGCGAAGTTTCCTTAACCAACAAGTTCTGTATTTTTGACGCAAAGCTTAATTTAATATCAAATTGACCAATCAGAAAATCAAAATTATTTTTTTTAGGATTTGCAAATCTCCTCTTTACTTGACAAGCACTTTAATCGGTAAGCATCATGAATTAAATGAGCAAATTATTATTGTTATTTTCAAATTATAGTCAAAATTTTTGTTGTTTTCAAATTAAAGTTTCAAAAATTTATTCAAATACAAAAATTTGCAGTTTGAAAGAACATATATTTTGGTTGATGGGTTGATTGACTTTAAATTTATCTAGAAACTGTATAACTTTAGTGTTAGATAAGAAGTGGATAGTTAAATGGAAAAAAAATAATAATTAGATTAGATTATTATAGGTTGGACAGTAAAATTATTGAAATACAAAAACTTGTAGTTAGAAAGAACATATATATTGGTTGATGGGTTAATCGACTTTAAATTTATATAGAAATTGTATAGTTTTAATGTTAGATAAGAAGTGGATAGTTGAATGGAAAAAAAAACAAAAAATAATTAGATTAGATTATTATAGGTAAGACAGCAAAAAGCTTAACTTTATTCTTTCCTTTTTTATTCATCTCATCACGAGCATTAATGTTTTCAATTAATCAGTTCCTAATCCGTTGACTAATGATTTCCGGTTTTTAACCAGTTAAAGTTTTTATAACCTGTTGGATATAAAAAAAAACATAAAAGAATATATTTTTGTTTTATAAAAACTTAATAAAATGTATTTTACTTTACTTATTGCACAACCTGACTTATTTTGAGCAAACTAAGATATAAAAAATGCACAGACCAATTGTTTAAATTTTAGCAAGGTCTCGCAAATATGACAGAAGAATAAGTTTTTGCTCGTCAAATTTTTGAGCGACTGTAATGTTTTGTTGAGGAACACAAGTCAAAACCAAAAACATAAATGAATCAGTTGCAGTCTAATTATGTGAAAAGGTAACGTCCAATTCCCACAATGAGGCTCCATGGATAACAATCGATTATAATCGACTTTCGTGGTCAAGAATGTCGCCATTTTAATCTATTATATTTACACTTTGGGAACAAACAATCGATTAAAATTCATTTAAATTCCCTTATAATCGATTATTTTGGATAATGATGACGGGAAATTTTCACTAAATTTTTTTTCAAAACTATTGAAAAGCCATTATAAGAGTAAATAAAGGTTTCGAATAAAAAAAGCACAAACTTTGTTTTAATTTTTTTTCTTTCAATTGAAACATCAATTGCTGCCGTTGAAAAAATAAATAAACGATAAGATTACATGTTTATAAATAACAAAAAAAACATGAAAAAAAATAAATAATTTTTGTTAGAGAACTAATAATGACTGTACAAAACGCGAAAGACTTCAAAGCACGGAAAAATCAGTAAAAATTTACCCCTTTGTGAAAATTTTGTTGAAGTTTTTTGACTGCGACTCAAGTTTTCTTGCACTTTCATGGGAGTGGACTTCTTTGCTGGTCGACGGAGTTGTTGACTCTACTTCTGCGTTTGGCACCTAGACAGGGAAAACAGCGAGAAAAAACAGGTCTGCTTCGCCACTGGGTTCAAGAAAATCCTTTTCTGGATATGTAGGTTTATTTAAAAACTTCAGGTTTTTTGGAAGGTAATGTAGTCCATATGTTTTATAGGAAAACATTCTTCGTTAGAAATAAAAATTATCCAGAATACCTTAATAAACGGCTTATGAACATTGAAACTTGGCTCATCAAAATTTTTGTTCTTGCGAAGTGCCCTTGACTACAAATTTTCTTTTGCTGACAAGAAACTGATTGTAAAATCTATAAGACCGAACACTTTATATTTTTTAGGGATTTTTACTACCAATCTCTTGTTTACTTAACAAACACTTCAACTGGTAAGCATCAGGAATTGAGTGAACAGTTTTTTTTGTTACTTCCAAATTATCGTAAATATAAATATTTTTCGTTAGAAAGAGCATACATATTGGTTGATAGGTTGAGTGACCTTATTTTTATCTAAAAATTGTTTATTTCGAGTGTTAGATAAGAAGTAGAAAATTTTATGGAAAAAAAAAACAAAAAACATTTAGGTTAGATTATCTATAAAAGTTTTTTAAGCAATTCAGTGGTTTTTAGGGGGCACGGATGAACTCTTAGCTTTATTCTTCTTTTTTATTTATCTTATCACGAGCGTGAAAACATCCAATCAATCATTTTTTAACACGTGGACTAGTGATTTTCAGTTTTTAACCTGGTAAAATTTTGTAAACTGTTTAAGTTTTTAAAAATTGTTAAAAAAATACAGTGTTGCTTGCTTTGATAAATCTATTTTATTTCTTTTTATAGCAGCAGAGCCTAGCTAGTTTTCAGCTAACTAAGGCATGAAAATCGCACTAAACAAACTGCTTAAACTATGAGCAATGTCTCGTAAACATGGTACTAGAATAATTCTTAGGTCGTCAATTTTTCAGCGAAGGTAATGTTTTATTGAGCACCACGAGTTTTCGCCAAAATCATATACGAATCAGTTGCAGTCTTATCATATGGAAAACTAATAACCACTTCACTCAATGAGGTTCCATGGACAAAAAATGATTATAAATATAATCCATGCTCAACAATGTTGCCAATATAGTCAATTCGAAATACATTTTGCGAGAGTATAATCGATGATAATCCATTGAAATCCATTATAAATGATAATATTCGATTCTAATGACAAAAATTTCTGTACAATTTTTTTTCATAAACTATTTTAAATCCATTATAATTGTTTTCAATGAATTATAATTACAAATAATAGTGTCAAATAATGTCAAATAATGTCACAAAATTGATTTTAATTATTTTTCTATTCAATGAAAAGTCAATTGTACATATTTGATAGATTAAATCATTTGAATATTTCTTATACTAAGTACAATTGATACGTAAATATATATAATAATCAAAATAAAATGATTCCTGCAAATCGAGACTGCGTTATTTTGTTAAGCGAAGCTCTTATTTTGCGATTTACGGACGTTTTTGCGTCTTGAACTTTCACGTGGTAACACTATTGCAGCCGAATTTGGTCAGGGTGTGGTAGAATTGAATCTTGAGGTGAAATGAAAACTAGTCCTTACACACAATCATTTCCATGGCATAAGATCGAATACACAATCTGCTGATTGCAATGTGAACGCCTTACCACTATTCTAAGTGCCTCGCAGCTTATAAATATACGGTAGATACTCGTGCGATAAAATTAAAAGAACAGAGCGGAAAAGATTCCCTGTCATTGTGGGAAGTGAGTTTCGAATCTGTGCACACAAATGCTTTGAAAAAAGAACTTGTCCTTCTTGCTAATCTGTACGAGTGGCAAATGTGCGCCACTGTGAATTGACCGTGCAAACAAAGCGTTGTTTTCTCGGCTACCTTTAGGCATGAGATAAATATCCCCCGGTGTTTTTGTTTTCGTTTCTTACAAATTGAGGCAGCAGAAAAAACGAGAGATGAGGTCGGATTTGGATTCCAAAAATAAACAAAAGTTTGACTCGAGAAAGTTTCGGCCTAACTAATCCGGTTTATAGCAGAGATGTGAAACTTTTTTAAGCTAATCATCTTACTTAATTAAAAATTAAGCATGCATATTTTAACTTAATCTACATAGGAGCTAGTTTACTTTCGGATTTTTTTTTGCTTTTACTACCTACCTCTACCAGCGGATTTAAGGGGGAGGGCCGGGGCTCGGGACGGACGTTTCTCTTCTCAGGATTTCGACCCCCTGCCGACCCAAACAGTTCCTCTTTGTACTATTTTGAGATATCCATTTTTGGTGACGGACCCTAAAATTTTTCTAAAGGCGCATTGGGCACCAACATATATTAATTCCAAAAATTGCCTAAAAACGCCTGTTTTTACCTGTTTTTTCAAAATTTTGCCTACGGCGCAAAAAATTTGGTGATAATGGGGTCTTTTTTGTGATTTAGGAGAGCTCAGAAAATCCTCAGAAATTTTTTGAAAACCCTCATGTCGCATCCTTCATCAACGCACTTTTTTTCATGAAAAAGGGAAAGATTCTGTCGAAACTCAAAATGGGTTATCGTAGAAAACCCTGTGTATTGTGTTATATGTATTCACTTATATATTTAAACCTGCTTCATGTTATGTGACTTTGCATAAATTTGGCACAATTTTTGCGTTATTGTTCAATAGTTCAGCTGATTTTTAAAAAGGCAGACAAAAAATATACAAATAGTTCAGCTGATTTTTAAAAAGGCAGACAAAAAAATATACATATCCAAGTTTTTCCCCATACGTCAGTTTTTTTGAAACAAAAGACACTTTAGCGTAGCCTTTCAAAGCGCCTGCAAAAAACCAGAAGTGAGAAAGTGAGCATCATGAAAATTCGAAAAATAACTTATTTGCTTCAAGTTTGCTAAAAGAGTTGAAACATAGAGCTGAGAAGTTATTATTCATCTATGAATTGAGAATCGCCTAATTTGGAGGTCAAGATTAATTAAAGGTATCAAATTTTGTGATTCTATCTTGTTTTAAGGCAACTATGATTTCACGTGAATTGGACTCTAAAACTTGACCTGATGAATTTATACCATGAAAAACTTGATTTCCATATAATGACAAAAAAAACGAACTTTTTTGGAAAAAAAAGAAATAGAAGAGAACTGATGCTTTTAATTTTTTTTTGTATTTCACTCAATATTGAATTGTCTGAACTTCTCAAAGTCTAAACATAACCCGAGAACTCAGCGTGATTGACGAAAACATAAATCTTAAAATAGCTAACCGAGTTTTAATTTATGTCTGCAGTTCTCGCTATAAAAAAACTAATTTCTTTTCCTTCAGTACTAGCTTGATTTTCATCAGTGTTGTATTTTTTGCTTTTTACGTGTTTCAATTACTTGGTTCCTTTTGATAAGTTTGTTGAAAGCTGAATTTGACCTTACTGTGCCAAATAAGCAGTGGGAGAGAAACTTAAATTTAATTTGAGACACTTTTGAGGGCGGACACAATTGTTGCTATTGTAAAATATCCAAAATAACCATTTGTGTGAATTATAACTAAAAAGAACTATCAAGACGAGCCCGCGCCGAAAGAAAACTAAATTTTCTGATGAAATTCTACAAAATTTTAAAATTGATTGAAATTTAAATCTTCTCCCGCTCGCGGAAAATCTTAACCCGTGACTAGTATTTGGCTTTGTTTTATGTTAACACCATTTTTTTAAAATAATTTTAAGAATTAATTCATATAATGCCAGGTTATGCTTCAAAATCTGGGCTGTGAAAGGATGGACGAACTAGCCAACGCTAACTTCAGGAGTAAATTTCTGTAAAAGGCGCACTGAAGTCCCATGTACAATAAACGATTATACTAGATTCTCAATGTCAATCTCAATAAAATTCTGATTATATTCAGAATTGAACTGATTATGTTGAATTATGTTGAACTGATTATATTTGATTAAAATGTTTATGTTAACTTTTTCAAAATTATATTCGATTGTACTGAGTATTTTCATGATCCATTATGATCGATTGTTTTGCGTATTTTTAACAGAAATTTTGGTTGAATTATAATTTATTTTAAATCGATTGTAATCCATTAGTATCCAACAAACTTCGCCGTTTCATTTCGCTTTGTTTTATTTTTTTGCATCCTACAAACTTCAGTTTTCAGATAACAATTTTCGACGGAATTTTTAAAATAGTCTGAAAAAAATGACAAACAAGGTTCAAAACAAGAAATATGTTTCATTTATTATTGTTCCGACTTTTGCAACGAAAGTAACGGTATATTTTTGCTTTGGGTGGTTTTTTCTTCAGACAAATTTTGACTTTTTAATTAGCCATTTTTGACTGACTTTTTTTGTATCATTCAAAGTGTATTGTTGTTCTGAGCTTAAATTTGAAAAGGTATTTCACCTGTGATCATTTTTCATTAAGTAATGGGTTTTAAAGGTTTAAAGATTGCCACCAAGAAGCTTATTTGCCATAATTATTTGTTACTAGGAGCGAAATCTATCACTTAATACTTAATATGGCGTGTGAGGGGATGATTTTCACAAAAAAATCTCAATTTAAAAAAGTTCCTTTAAGTTCTTTTAATTTTTTCTTTATTATTGTTTCATAGACCTTAAAAGGCAGTCAGAATATTCAAGGCTTGCCCAAATTTTGAGACAAAAACAAAAATTAAGTTAGTTCAATTTCGTTGAGATTTCGAATGAGTTCACTGCTTTGCAAAATCTATTTAAACCGCACCACAATATTTTGTGGGCAAAAAAAATCATTTTTTTAAACAATAAAAACCCATTTAATCCATTCTTTTCAGGTGTAACTTTTGCTCTCTGTAATTCTGGCTGGCATTTTTTTAGGTGCCAAAACTTTTTTCATTTTTCGAAACATCATTTTGTTGAGATTCTGATTGACTTTTCTACCTTTTAAAAACTCATTCAAAATCAATTTAAACTGATTTTCTGGGAAAAACATTTGAAAGTTTTTCTTCCGTATAAACCGTTTAAATGCAATCTAAATCAGTTTACATATCTAAAAAGTATTCGTAAATTGATTGCTTCTTTATAAAAATTTTTATCCCTAAAAAATCTATTAAATTTGATTTCAATCAGAAAAAAGTGCGGGAAAGAATTATAATCTAAAAATAATTTTAAAATTTAATTTATCAATTAATTCGACCATTTTTGAAGAGTTTTTTTGAACAAATTTAGAGGGCAGTCAGAACATTCATATCTTCGCCTTTATACGCGAAGGCTTGTTGTTCCGACTTTTCATTCAGTCAATTTTTGACTTGTTAACTAAGCGTTTTTGACAAATGCTCTATAACATCTGAGAGAAATTGTTATCCCTTCATCAAAATTAAATAGATATTTCACCTGTAATCATTTTTCGTGATGTTACGGGTGCTTGAAAATTGCTAATTTTGCCAACTTAGGATAATTAAATTGCGATATGTTGCATACTTATAACACGCGTAAAAAGCGAATTAAGGTGTTCCAAAATGAATTGAGGCCAGCAATGTAATCTCTTCATCATAACACGAGACGCTAAATGCAACAATAGCATTTTACAGCGTGTGGGGGATGAAATGAAGAAACAATGGAAAAAAAAACTTTTTTTTCTCTCCATTGTTTTTTCGATTGTTCAACCATAAATCTTTTCAATTGACCATTAGTGCAGTCGGAACATTTGGGGCTTTGTCGTGATCTACGAGCAGTTTTTTTTTTAAATAGGAAGTTTTCAAAAATTATTTGATCATTTTTTTTCGTAGTTTTTCATTTAGATTTATTCTTGACTACCAAAGAGTTGGTTTTAAAAAAGTTCTTCATAATGTGGTTCAATTACTTGATTCAAGCTTTGAAAAAGCTTCCTTAACAACATTCGAATGTACTTCAAGTGATCTTGGAGCATTGATAATTAATTGAAATTTAATCACGGTTTGATTTGGTTTTGCGAAATCTGAAAGGAAACAACAAAAGCTATTAATTTTTAAAAACTTAAGGGAAAAAGTTGCGACGAAGAAAGTGTATAAACCATATTAGAATCAAATGGTATTTTGATCGCATTTTTTGGTTCATATAGTCGCATTAATTTGAATACGAAACATCTCAGTATCATATAGCTACTTTATCGGAAGTTTAAGACATCTGCGGGATACGGTATACTCCATTAACTTAATTGATTTATTCGTCAAGTCAACGAAAAGCATACTTAAGTGGCGACGAACAAGGAAAACCAATTCCCTAAAATCCGATTTAGTCTGTAATGTCTTTTTGAGCTTTTGCAAGTACGGAAGGCCGTGTCCGGTCAATAAGACGACAGCTGTTAAGACGACAACTGCTTTCAGTGGGACTTTAAGACGACGGTACACGCAACTCTCCACAGTTTCTTAGAATTTTAAGCCGCTTAAATTCGAATTGCTTCTTTTTAGGTGCAATAACGCTAATTTGTCGTCTTAATGACTTGTCGACTTGATGGCCTGTCATACTATTTATCTAGCACCACGGAAGGCGTGCCGCCGAACAAAATTATAAATCTCTCCTAGTCACGACCAGACATTCGTCTTGCCTTCTAATTTTTTTCCGCGTCTACTGTTCGGACTACACTTTTGATCTGATTTTATGTGCAATTGAAATTGAACTAAATTGCTGTCCTCTGTTTTTAAACTATTTTTGGGATTGAATAATTACAGCTTCAAACAAAGAAAAAATAGGCCATTCTCGCAATTTTTTGGTCAAATTTGATTTTTTCTCTCAAGAGTTTGTTTGTGGCCCTTAATTGCACCTACTTTTGGTCTATTCAATGCTCGGAGAGCTCGGAAAACCATTTTGGTAGAGGTTAAAAAACACTACTTATATATAAATAACTAGTTCAGAGGTTCAGCATATTTTCTCCCCTTCCACATTAAGAGTGAAAATGGTTATTAAGAAAATCTTTAAATCTTTTGAATTTTTGACGGAGAAAATGATTAATATATTTTTTTACCACATTAGGGTGAAACAAACATACATTGAAGGTTACGGTCTCCCATTATGGAAATGTTCTTGTCATTAACTAGTCCCGTTCATTATGCAAAGACACAGTCATGGGTGTTTCAGTTCTCCGATTTGAGAATAAAAAAGTGATTATCCTGATTTGTTTTTTCTTTGAAGTAAATTTGTGCTATATCATTTTTAAACTTCTTTAATTTTAATCTTCTTGCTTCATTGCTCAGACAAAATCTATTTTTTTTTTAGATTTATCTACTGCTTGAATTATTGTTTTTCGTATATTTCAGATCTGTGAAAACATTTCATTCTCGTTGTTTGAGACTTACGATGCTTGCAAAAAATCCAAACCGGCAGAAAACTGGTAATTTTTTTGCAATTGCAGAATTCAGCAGAAAACTTTGACTCATGTTTTTTTTCTCTGTCAGAATTAAATTACCAATTTTGAACCTAAATTGCGTATGGCGGGTTGTCAATAGTTCATTTGATTACCACAGATGAAAAAGTTTTTACGGTTCAAATTGCATTTTCAGCGATAATTTTTGTAAGGAAATTGGTGCTAATTGTCACGAAAACCGGTTACTCAAGTTACATCAGGTCTTTTTGAATTTTTTTTGTTTCGCGCTCACTTCAAAGCCCAGCAATGCTCAAAAGTAATCTTTCTTGTTTGATTCGGTTCGATATTGATCGACTTGCTCTCAGTGAGAAGAGAAAAAAATTGATTATATTACAATTATAAACGTACTTTTATCGAAATTATAATTAATTATAAGCGCCAATTTTAGATGTTTAAACAATTTATAAACCATTATAATGATAACATTTTTTGTGACATTATAGTAAGTTATAAACAAAAATATTTGATTAAAATTTTTCCAAAAATCTCTTATAATCTCTTATAATCTATTAATATCTATTATAGTATATTACAATCCTTTTTTTCAAAAATCTCCAAAAGTGAGATTTCTTGTCACTCTTTGGTTCATCTGAACATAATGTTTTACCACGGAACAAAAATTTCATAGAGATCCCTTCGTTTTATCTGAAAGAATCCTGCGGTAGGTGAAATATAACTCGTCTATATGAATTATGAAACTAAAGCGGTGTGCTGATATTTTGGTGGTCAAAAATTTTAAAATGTACATCATCAAACGACTATAATCAAAAAGAAATGAAAAAGTAAAAATGTTATAAATTTGACTTGATTTGAAAACTGTTAAAACAGTTTTCCTATTTTTCACACAAACTAAAATCTACGAAAAACGTAAAATATAAGCAATTCATGTGCAAGTTCGAATACAAAATGGGCAAACAAAATGGAAAATAAACAATTATAATCGATTATAATGGATTTTTTCTGCAATTCAAATGAATTAGAATTTCGGATGAAAATAATCGATTAAATCGATAATATTGTATTATAATTGATTTTATTTGATTTCAAAAAGAGAGATTATAATCGATTATTAATTGATTAAAATCAATTTATTCTAAATTTTTGTGAGACTTGTCTAAAATTAATTTATAATGGATTATTAACGCTTAAAACTAGATGCAGGGACTTCTTGCGTTTTGCGCTGATTTCAAAGCCCAGCAGAACTTAAAAGTAATCTTTCTTTTTTGATTAGGTTCGATATTGATCGATTTGTTTGATAAGTAATGATCGAATTTTTACTTACCCCTCCTTACATTTTGATGGAAAACCAAAATGCTTTCGGCAAAACTGACGATATAAATGCTTGGCGTGATTTTTTCTCTTTACCAATTTTATAACTTTTGAAATTTGGTTGACAGATTTTAACAATTTGATAGTTTTTTACCTAATGGCACGTGTTGACGAATCAGAAAAAAAACTTATATTACCGCAAAATTTTACAATTAAAGCGAAAGCTCCGACTCGGAAAACTTGTAATTTTAGCTAAAGATAGCTATATTTGTTCTTTTATATACCCTAAGAGACATTAAGTGCACTTTTTTGTACTTTAAATAGCTTGGAGGATTTTCATAAAAAAATTGATAAAAACCGAAATTTTAATTTTTTTTTGTGAAATTTTTGGTTTTTTCAATTTTGTCATACCAAAATTTAATTCAAAGAATTTAGAAGGTAGTCAAAACATTCAAAGCTTTGCCTTGATTTGAGAAATGTTTGCTCTAAAGGCAACCAATTAGTTCGGCGAAAATCAAATTAAGCAGTAATTGTTTTGATATTTCATCTTTTGATTAAGTTAAAAGCTTTCTGTTTCAAGTAATTACTCGCCAAACCTCTGCTTACTTACAATAGCATTTTTTCTGCTAACGGACAAGAGAACCAATTGTGCTCAAGCTAATTTTTCAATTTGCTTAATTTTTAAAAATAATTCTGATGAGTTAATTCTGCGTTGTTTGTTATTACTGTTTAATCTTGTTTGCTGTGACTGATGCATTTTTTGGAGCAATTGCTGACATAATTTGCCTTCATTTTTTATAAGTCGTTTTAATTTTTGCATTGTTCTGATTTAACTATGTTTTGATCTCAATTATAAAAGTTTTGTCCCGAAAAAACAATGGGACGTTACGATGTAAATTTTGAAGAAAAAAACGGATGACATAGTTAGTTTGTTCAACATGCAAAGTTTCAATGCATTTCAACAACAATAAATTAATATTCAAAAATGATATTCAATTGTGGGAATAGAGAAAAGTCACTAGGTTCAGTTTAGCTTCAAGAACATCACTCGAGATTAAGTAGAGGAAAGATTTAAACAATGTGAAAAAAGTATCATTTTAACGTTAGATTTACTAAATTTACTAAATTTAATGAAAATTTCATTTATAACATCGATTATCTGATGTTTTTTTTGCAGTCATTGAAAATGAATGTAATTTTTCGAATTACTGAAAATTGTTTCGCCTTATAGATCGGGGGCGAAAATTGCGGCAAATTTTGATTTAGAAAAAAGCTCAACATACCAATTTTTCAAAAATTCAAAAATTTGCAAATTGATACAATTCATATATATGTTAGAATAAGAATTATTGGATAATGCACTAGTTTTTGTTAATTACGCTGCCGCGTGTTCCATGCAGCTCCACTATTCTGCATTCAAAGAACTAAAATCGTGGCTTGACTAAGAAATCATTTTGTTATAAAACTTTCCATGTTCAAAAATGCATCTTCATAAAGTCTCACCATAACGGTACCATATAATTTGTTTCTCTTCCCGCATCCAGTTTCAAGCGTTAATAATCGATTATATTACGATTTTAGTACCAGTCTCACTATAATTGAGAAACAATCAATTTTAATCAATTAATAATCGATTATAATCTCTCTTTTCAATTTCAAATTATAATTAATTATAATCCATTATAATCGATTATAATCGATTATTTATTCATCTATTTTTTGATACAAATTATAATCGATTATAATTGATTATAATCCATTATTTTTATTCAAATTTCTATTTTATTAGTTTTGCACAAAAATCCATTATAATTGATTATAATTGATTATAATCCTTTTTGATTGTCCATTTTTGTCTTCGAAGTTGCATCTAAATTGTTTATATTTTATGCTTTTTGTGTACGTTGGTTCCTATGAAAAATGAGAAAAATGTTTTTAAAGTTTTCTAATTAATTCAAATTTATAAATTTTTTTTTCATTTCTTCCCCATTAGAGTTGTTTTGTGATGCATATTTTAAGCTTTTTTTATACACCAAAATATCAGCAGATTGATTTAGTTTCATGATTGATTCGGAAAATTTATTTTTCATCTACCGCGAGAACCTTTCCACTCATATGAAAGGATCTCTATGAAACTTTTGTTTCGTGGTATAACTTTGAGTTCAGATGAACCAAAGTGTTCAAGAGATCTCTCTTTTAGAGATTTTTTTATTGACACAAAAAATTAACCCATAAGATATATTTCGAATATAAAAGGAAACTTCGCCAAAATAAGATATTATAATCGATTATAATCGATTATAATTGATTTTAAGGGTTTTTAGTAAGAACTATAATCAATTATAATCAATTATAATCGATTATAAGAGATAATAATCTCATGGAAAATATCACGATTATAATCAATTATAAATCCTTTAAAGACCTAATTTTGGTACTTATAATCGATTATAATTGTCAAAAAATCATCATAATAATCCGTTATAATCAATTATTTACGCCTAAACTTGGGTGCGGGTTTCTATTCATGATTCTTCTTAATTTTTAAAGTTTTTTCTGGCTTCAATCAGAGATAAGTTGGATATTTTTTATTCAGCTTTGAAGACCGGAAATAACTTTTACTTCGGGCTATAGTGCTCATTAAACAATTCATAATAAAATTAGCAAAGCAGGAAGCAAATTTCACCAGTTTCCAATTTGAACAAGTCTGCTCGTATCACGATGAACTCCGTTGAACGAGCGTAAAGTAGCATGTGGTGAAAAGATCTTTTTTTTCTATGAATATTTTTTGAAATAACTCTCCTATGCGCATTGTCAGGTACAATTTGATAAGTTTTGCGAGAATAAAGACAAAATTATAAACAATTATCTTGCTTTATTTCAGTTTGAAATAATTTAAGAGCCCATCTAATTCGTTCGCTACGCGTTAATAGAAATGGGGAAACTTTGTATGCAGTAATTATTGCAATTGACTCGAGTTGCAATTTCCAAACCCCATAAAGTTCTAAAATAAGATCACAGGTAATTTTTTTTAGTTTTAACATCAGCGCATCACATTGTTCATTTACAAAAACTGACAAATAAGAAGACAAAATCAAAGTAATTGATAAGTGACACTTAATGTCCTATAAAAGTGCAAATCGTAACTTTTGTGCCAATTTTAGAAAATAAAAAAGACGGTGTATGTTTCTTTTTTGAGACAAACTTCATTGTTTTAAAGAATGAAACTGTCATACACTTGAAAGAAATTTTCGTCCTTTGCTCAAATTTCCAACTATTATTTTTGTGGTGAGCGGGGGGGGGGGGGGGTTTGAAATTGTCATTTTGGTACAATTAACGGACAAAAAATTGCGCAATCGAAACAAAAGCTCTGATTTAACCCGACTTAGAAAATTTCCAAATTTAGTTAAGGATAGCTATTTGTTCTTATAAATACTCTAATAGACTCTACTAGAAGTTTGCTACTTTTTCGAATTTGTTAAGTAAACTTTACCAAAATTTAATTCAGAAAAGTTAAAAGGCAAAAAAAAAACGTTTTGGTTCTACTTGATTTGAACAATTTTTATTCTACTGGCAACCAATTAGTTGGGCGGAAATGAATTGAAGCAGTAACTGTAATGATTTTTCAACTTTTGGTTTAGTTGAAAGCTTTCTGTGTAAACTAATTACTCGCCAAAATTCTGCTTGTTCACAATACTTCTTTTTGCTAAAGTACAAGAAAACCAATTGTGCTCAAGCAGATTTTGGACCTTAACCCCTATGTAGAATTCCAAATTATAGATTTTGGAAAATCTACGTTTTTTTCGACGCTGACCTGGTCATAGTTTTTACTTGCTATTACTTGATGCAATCTGTTGGGGGCACATTTGGACATATTTCGCCGTTATTTTATGTATATCGCTTTACGTTTTGCTGTGTTCTGATTTAACTGAGCTTGATCTCCGTTAAAAATTTTTGCTCTCAAAAAAAGTGTGCGTAAAATCTTCTCACACTACTGTATTTCGGCACATTTGTACCGAACCATACGGAGAATCTACTGACATCCCTTTACTTCTTAAATTTACCTATCTAATTTTTGCTTCGTTTTACTTGTATTTTGATTATATCTTCGTAATTTGATCATTAACTTTTGGTGAGCTTCTGTTATCATGTGTTGTTATTCGATGAAAAACTCTCAAAAAAACCTGTGTAAGTACTGATACAGAAATATTTTAAATTTGATGATACACTTACCGAGAAAAAAAACGTCAGGACCTGCTAATCCTTGTAATTCTATACGTACAGATTATTATATGCATTTTCTAAGAAAAACTATTTAAAATTTGATGCCTAACATAGTTTTATTGGTAAAAAAAGTCCGACTCCAGTTATATATATTTGTTTTTTTTTTTGCGAAAACGCAAAAACTAAGGTTTTTCTTCAAACAGTAAAAACCACTGTTGAACTGGCAATAACTTCACAGATAGTTCAACAGATACTCGCTGAGATACGCCAGATTTTTTCTTCTAAAGTCAAATACAATTTTAAGTAAAACCAAAACCTTTTGTATATGGCAAGAACTCTTTTACTTCGGAAAATCAGTGGCTGAAAACCGTATCCTTTCTTTCTGGCAGAAGAAAGTTTTTTTAACCAATTCAGAAGATACAAAAATATTTTATCTTCAATCAAACGTTTTTTTTTTGCGCGAAATGAATTTGCGAAATAAGAAAAAATTGTCTCTTGAAGCATGAAATTTCACACTAAATTTTATGCAAATTATAAAATTTGCTTAATATGCATTCTTTGAAAATGGAAGTTGTATGATGAGCGTTTTTTTCCGTAGACTCCATTTATGAAGTTGTACGACAAGTATTTTTTGAGTGCAGAAGTCAACCAGGGTGTACGTTTTGCTATTTGCAACTTTTCTGGTTTCAGTAAACAAAAATGAAATGCTTGTTTTTTTATAACTAAACCGTTAAATTTTCACAATAATGGCGTCATTTATGTCTTTTATAGCGTATTTTGGCCTGCAACCTTCTGGCATGTTTGAAAATTGAATACATAAACGAACACAAGATGTTTTCAAATTGCGCAAACTGTCTTCTACTGGAAGGTTGCATAATACTTCTTTTCTACTTTTCACTATTTCGTTTCAGTAAACAAAAGTTTGAAGGATAACTTTTGAAAAAAAGTTTGAAGTTTATATCAGTAGCAGATTTGACTCACAGATAACTGTTCTGTTCAAGTTGTTAATGAAAAATTAAAAAGGAAAAACAAGCTAACTCTTGTCTTCTTGTATTCTGTTAAATTTACCTAATTTGTTTTAGGAAAGCAACAAAACTTTGATAAGACTTTTGAGATGATGATTCTAGTAGCATGGACAGTTCAATGATTTCATTTTTTTAAATCAAGAAACTTTGCCAGAAAATTTTATCTGGTGATATATTTTGAAAAATTTTAAATAAAAGTCTATGCAACACGAATAAATCAGCTTGGAATTACTATCTTAGAAAATCAAAACAACAACAATACTGCAAAAAAAATATCCCTTCAGAAAAAAATGCTTTTTACACCTTCATTTGCAAAAGTGCAAACATTAGAAAGTTTAACTATAATCTGAAAATGAAAATTTTGATCATCTGTGATCGCTTCTTTGTGATTCGTAAACAAAACCATTAGACCTAAAAAGCAAATATTAGCTCACGGAAACTACTGTTAGGATTAGGTTAACATCCTCTCTATTATGATCAAATTATATTTTGAAATCATATAATTAGGATCAAGTGAATATTGTGTTAAAATAACATGTTCTGATTACTTTCTTGGCGCAAGTACAAAACAAAAAGTTACAAAATAGTCTAATACAAAGAAGTCCTTAAATAATGAAACAAAAAAACAGTCCGATACAAAACAGTACTGTTTAAGGTAGCCGGTGGATGGGCTGCACGCGCGCCAACGCTTTGCGGTAAAAACCTGCTTTTAATTTTGTATAGAGTACTACCTTCTGTTGGTAAGTTTGAAATAAAATGTCGCGACCCCGGCAGTCATTATATTTTAGTTAGAAGAAGAAGAAGAAGAAGAAGAATACGAAGAAGACTATTTAACTCTCAAGAGGTACTAGTTATGAGCAACTAAGCACTATGTATAAACAAAAAATACTCTGAGACAAATACTCTGGCTACCCATTACACAAAATCTACATGCAAAATTTTGACAATTGTTTAATGGTCAGTAATAAAAAACTTTAAAGAAAAAATCAAAAAGTTGTTAATAGTATGGTAATAATGATCAAATTTAGTCTAAAATTCCAACTTTTCGCTTAAAAAATTTTTTGTCCGGCCGTCTGAACATTAAGATCAAGTCTGTTTTGAGCATGTCACTGCATAAAAACGTTTTTTTTTCCTAGAAATTGACGTAAAAAACACATGGTATTAGTGATGAGTTCAATTCAGATCAAAATCAAGTACAAACGTAGGAAGCATTTCGTTCTCTAAGAAAAAGAGATAGTTTAAGCGATGAAACACTTTAAGAACTGAGCTTCGTAACTCTAATGGTAAAAGTAATTTTCTTGTAGCAAATGGAACAGATCAGTTCCTCTGTGCTTTTATTGAGAATTTTTATATATTATGTGGATAAAGGTGTTTTTAAAATTAGATTTGTTTATCTTGTTCGAACAGAGGACAATTCTCAGCCTACCAGCTTTAGAATAAATTCACTTGGTAACGTTGTTTGGACTATTTTGTAAAGAATTTTTTTTTGTTCGTTTTCATAATTTTGCGGACGGTTCCGTTGTTTTGTATAAGACTGTTTTGTACAGACACGACTTTTTTGCGTCTCAAATATCACATTTTAAAAAAATTTTATCAAATAATAAAATTGTTGAGGAGTTCCAATGAGCGATGACTTTCATAAAATTGTCAAATTGATTCAGTTTGGTTTGAGATTGCGCCTTACAATACCGAATGTTTTGTGCAGTTAGTCTAGAGATGAGAAAATTTTGCTCAAACTAAACTTGCAACAGGGTCAAATTTTGGTTAAAATTGAGTTTCATGGCATTTTTTACCATCGTGGACTACCAACGCTTTTCATGGTTTTGTAAAGATTTGTTCAATCTTAAAAAAAAACTTCAAAAAAGTCAGGGATCAGATTCGCAATTATATGGATAACTTTTTGAACAATTTTCAAATTTTTTTGATTTTTCACAGAATTATGGAAAATCGCTGATGTATACTTTTTCAATGACAAATAAAAACAAATTACAGCGCCGGGTAATTCGTCTTGCAGGTACACTAAATCTCTTTAGCCAAACCTCTTGCTAAAGTTTAAAAACAAGGAAAATTGGTTAAAAGTTGATACTTTATTAAAAATGATTTTACCAACAAAATTGTGTTTCAAATTGTTATTTTTTATTAAACCATTTGCCAATAAAAAGTATATGCGACAAAGGTTTGACTGCGACTCAAACTGTGTTGAAAACAAAAATTCGGCCCGTTTTTCTCAAATTTTTTTGACCGCCGTAATTCTACTGATTTTTCCTCGGCTCAAATGAAAATTTTATAGAAAATCTTGCGCATGAAAAACGACATTGGTCAATTGTAGGATTTTTCCCTCAAATTCTCAGTTTTTTTGCCAAAAAAGTATCAATTTTTTAATTTTTTCGAGAGAAACCATTTGTCTTGGAAAAACATTTTTTTTAAAATCATTCAAATAAATCTGCAGCTAAAATCTGCTTTAGACAGTTCCTCAGGAAAAAGATCAAGAAATAGTATTGCCAATCAATATCTTTGTTTGAACTCCAAAAAAACAGAATCCCTTTTTTGCAAAAGGAGGAATTTGTTAGTAGCTTTTTGTATGTTTATTTTTTGAACCTGCTTTTTGTCTTCTTATTGGGGTTATACTTGTTGCATCGTTTTGGTCTGACAACCTCCTGCAAGGCATAAGTAAGTTTTTTTTCTTTCACAGGCAAATCACACCTTCATTTAAATCAAAACACCTTGTTTTCTTGTTTTCAGTCTGCATTTCTATTGCCAACTCGTATTTTGTTTAGCAGGGGAAGGCTACAAGTTTTTTTTAGTAGCCCTTCCATTGACTTTTGAGATACTTATTGAAGATTTTCATTCATTTTTAAAAAAATTTTTTTAAATTTTCTATAATCTTTCAACTATCTGATTTACTCAAGTATCTTTTAAGTCCGCTAATTTTTTCAATTTATATATATTTTTTTCTTGCCCTGCTTTGGGAAACAGAGTTTTGACTTTTAAAAAAAAAAATCTTTTTTTATCTTCAGTTGATTGCATTTACTGCCAGCTTACAGCAACCTACTGCTCTCGATCCGAGCACTGAAGGTACGTGCAAGAGTTTTGCGCTCAAGTGTTTTTGGTTTAACGCAAATTAAGGAATCACAAAAATATGTCGCGCAGGTTTTAGTTATTTGACAACAAAGCCCTTTGAGCTGAAATACAACATTACAAATAACATTACCGGGAAAAAGGTTTGAAGTTTTGGACAAACGTGAAGTGTAGAAAGGAATCAAGAGTTGTGTAGAATAGGACTTAATTTTCTCGTCCTAAAAAACCTGTTATTAGATATACCAGCATACCAAATAACCCTGTAACGGTGCTTCAGCTAATACTTAAAGGCCAAGTTTAGTTTGGAATTAAATTTTAATCAAATGAAGTTATTTAAAATCATAACCGTCCTTCAATCGTGAAATTTTAGCGACAGACTTTAGACAAGATTAATGATTGACAGCTTTAGCACCAACGTCACTGGTGCGAACACGAATGAATATTATTGCCGAATAGAAAATACTTATGGCCTTTTTTCTTTTACACGTCTGAGTTTTGAACAAACAAAGTTCACAACGGGGATCGAACCCATAACCTCTAGCTGTCCAACACGTATATTAGCCCTTAGCCATCTCCCCCTCCCACCTAATAGGCGTGGACAATCTCCCCAATGAAATTAAATAGCAAACTCAATCCACGAGGACTGCATGTCCTGTGCTCAAATCTGATTGGCCCCCTAATCAGTTCAGAGGAAAATTAGTTCTGAATTATACTTAACGTTAAATCGGATCTCATAGGATTGAGGGCAAAATTTCATTTCCGATCTCTTTCTTCATGTTTTTGCAAAACTCAGAATTGAGCTCTTGATTGACATAGAAGTTCTAAGGGGAGGAGCGGACGCCACCCATTGGTATGATCAGTAACATCGACGATTTTTTTCTACTATGCCAGTACTGGTAAAAAATGTTTTATTGACCGAACTACACCAAATAATTTTGTCTCTTTCATTGAGTTTTTGTTGGCAAGTTTTTGACTGGCTAGTTATTGTGACGCATATGCAACTGTTGTCTGTCAAAATTCGTTTTGGTCATCCAAGTCTATCCGAGCGACTCCGAGTCTCTTATGAAATGTGGTCCAACACTAGTGCTTAGTATAATAGATTCCTGTGCTGTAGAATGCTTGAAAAAATCTAATCTGTTTTTAATTGCAGAACACCTCCGATTGTTTTTTCCGATCGCACTAGTGTTACACCCGCCATAACAAAGTATCGCAGAGGCGTTGTATTGTCGAAGTTATTTCACCTCTATTCTATTATCCGTAAGCCCAACTTTCACAAATTTACCCACTCCTAGTGATGACTTGAACTATTTTAATTTATGCATCTTCACGGTGCCAAACTGTTCCAGCTTATACATGTTACTGCCGTACCAATCATGCTCAAAATGTTTTCACGTGCGTTTGGCGGTGGATCGTGATGGGGATCAAACAAGTATTTGATACGATCCACAATATCCCAAGTTACACCATTTTTTATTTTTCCAATTTATCTTCAAACTTCTTATTCTGTTTTGTGTTCCATTACAGTCCAATTATATTTCTAGCCGACGCCTGTTTTCAAGTCTGATGGCGAACAACTTTCGGCTTACTGTTATGAAGTTCTTCAAATATGTTCTCGTTTCGCTTGCTATCGCAAGAATGACATTTTTGTCGCAATTACAATATTATATTAAAGAATTCTGACTGTGCGTTTCTCAAGATGAGCTCAACCCGAGAGGAATTTTTGACTCTTCAGCCCCTGACTGTCCCATTTAGTAGGAGAGCATTTTTTGTGCCAAAACTAAATACCTGTCTGTTTTTAGATATATCCGGATCTTGTTTAGATTGATTTTTTTCTCAACTGGTAGATGAATGTTTCCCTGCCGTATTTGAAAAAAGAAACACACGTATTCAGTATGTTTCTGTGCCATATTTGAAATTGAAACACTAGTGTAATATCTTTCCTAGAACAATAAAATAAATCAAATTAGAATGTAAAAATAACGTGTCAGAGTGAAAGTTTTTTTTTGAAAAGTGGGTATTTTGCTCCCCGAGTCGAGATTTTTCACCTAATTTGAAGCAAGATTTGAGCGGTTTGAGCAATTTTTTTAGACAATTACGCTCAAAATCTTGCTTCAAAATGAGCGGTTTGAGCGGTTTTTGAACGGTTTATCTAAAAAAACCGCTCAAAAACCGCGCAAGTGTTTCATACAAGATAAGAAACAGCCTATATTGCATCTCGAATTTGGTTAACATCTCGACACTATGCATTTCGATTCGTTCTCAATTATTCTCGATGCAATATGTAGCGGTTGTTTATCTACGACATATAACGCATATTTGCAGATTGTTTCCTCGCCATATTTGAAAGGTGTCCTACAATTTAATGACATACAATTTAACACCGTACTTTTTAACACTTAGTCATTTCACTACTAAACAATTTAAATCGACAACAATATAACTCCTATTTTCCAGTTTAATACAGTACATTTTAACACCTAGTCATTTCACTATTAAATCTAATGCTGTATGAATTCCTCATCTTAACTCTTATCACACCAAAGTTAATCTTGCAATTAACACAGGCACCACAATGAAAAACTTGTTTTATCTTAGTTATACAAGCTAAAAGGAGGCTTCCTAATTTACTTAAGACTCTTATCTACAAGTTTGTAATTTATTTTCAATTAGACCTTTCGCTAAACCATTATGATTACTAAAAAAGCTGCTTGTGCTAATTCAAAACAATTTGACGTAAAAATTCTGACAAAAATTAAATTCTGACAGTCACTTTATACTTTACTCAAGTGATAAACAAACGCAAACACAAACACATTATGATTGAGTCTTCTTTCGAGTTCACAGTTTCATCTAAAAACAAGCGAATCCTTATAGCGTCAGGCAACGAATTTTATTTGAAGTGAAAAAATAAGTTTACAGAAAACTGGATTTGCTCAAAATATCAAACACATAAATGTCGAGCAACTGCCATTACTAAAAATAACAAGTTAATCGAGACGCGTGGAGAACATAACCACGACATTTCAGCGGGAAAATCGGAGGCCCGAAACGTCATGAAGCATATAAAAGATCTCAGCGAGAGATTTACCCCGACTGTTGCAGTTGCCAGTGCGGTTTTGCCAATTACAAACGATTTGGATTCTCAGTTTGCTCTCCTAAGTAAAGACAAACTGATCCGAAGGGCTGCTCGCACTCGTAAGCAGCTAGATGTAAATATGCCGCCCATCCCCGTTGCGCAAAATTTCGAGATCCCTGAAATTTTTGAAAACTTTGTCCGGTATGACAGTGGATCAAATGATCATGAGCGAATCATTTTGTGCGGCGACCCCGAAATGCTGAGAGTTCTGGAGAAGTCATCTTTCTGGTTAGCCGATCGAACTTTCAAAATTACTCCAAAAATGTTCTATCAGCTTTATTCAATTCATGTTAGTGTATCTGGCATTGCGCCAGCTTGCATTTACGCCTTCCTCCCTGACAAAACCGAAAAAACCTACAATCTCCCAGATTTAGTTTTTTCCATCTCTCCCAGAGTTACATGAGAAAGATTAATGAACTGGGTCTGAAAGTGACCTACGAAACGAATCACGACTTAGCGCTGGCTTTAAAAATGCTGCCATCCCTTGCATTTGAAAAAAAGAAAGAAAAGATCGGCGATTCCTATGACATGATCGTTCAGGAAATTCAAAATGTATGCGACAGAAATTGCTTAGAACCCGAGAAAATTGAGAAAATTGACGAGTTGTGTCTGTACTTCGGCTCTACTTATATAAAAAGCTTGGTGCCAAACCGTGAAGTTTCAAACCGTGAAGTTTCATTCCCAACAAATGCTGCCGAGGGATGTCATTTCGGGATTCAATCATATTTCAGCGGAGCCCACCCAAATATGTGGAAAGTAGTGGGTAGCTTGCAAAAAGACGCTTCCGTACAAAAACTCAACTCTTTTGATGCATCGAGTGGCCATAAGTTCACAAAAAAGAAAAAGTATCGAGTATTAAATGAAAGAGTACAAAACATAATGTCCGTTTACGAAGACAAAACTGATCTGTACTTTTTCAGAGCGTTATCTAGCTTGTGTTAAACCATTGTAAATTTTATTTCTTTTTTGTTTATTCTTTCGTATTATTAAAATTCAAATTCTAATCCTACTGAAATTTTTGTCAGCTTTTTTTGAAAAGACGTTTCCTTGCAGACTCCCGGAAACGTAACTAAACGCGAGAACATGATTCGTGCCTTAGCAATTTATTCCCAGGACAATCGCCCTTATTTTTGGGATGCTAGGTTGGGACTACGGGCTGGCAAACCCTTTAGCTTTGGGTTTTTGTGCCAACAGTTCAAAAAAAGCTGACAAAGCGATCAAGTCATAAGTTTAAGTTCGAGAATGATTCTAAAAATAATGATTTTAAGTTTTTTGGCATTGGTTAAATCTTTTTTAAATTTCTATAACGGCTGAAAATGTCTAGAAAATTAGGCCATATTAGTCAAAGGACGTCTAATTATTTGCGGGCTTTTGAAGATCCTTGAACTATTGCTTGTTTTTGGTTCATTTTGGAATGATTCATTGAAAATATTGGCAAGGCCATTTCATTTTGGTTCGAAATGTTTCATTGAAATCATTTGCAAGGTCATTTCTATTCAAAACTTACGCGAATTAAGTTGCGCAAATTTGTCTGGCTTTAAATGGCAAAAATTTCTCTCGTTTAATTCTTTGATGGTTACCGAAATCCCCTTTGAAGTAAGTTTTCTTTTCATTTTGGATTAACGGTGTTAAGTCATAGAAATTGTTTTAAAATGTAGCGATGTTATATTGCTAAGGCAACAAAAAGTAGGGAGTGAAATTGTAGGGTGTTAAGTTGTTTAGAGTTAAAAGGGGGGAACCATTTGAAGAACTACTGCAATATTTGAAAAACTAGTGAATATTCGAAACACTAAGGCAGTATTCTAAATAGGAGCGCAATTTTTCCCTACAGCAATCAAACAGAATGAATTCAAAAATAAAATCACGTTTTTTTTTCAAGTATGTATGCTTTGTTCATAATTTTCATAAGTTCTATACCAAATAAGCAAAAAAACCTCAAAATTTGCTCGTGGCTTGAAACTGCGAGTCTCGAGTTGGTCGCAAAACTCCTCAACGCATTATACAAATAATCCACCTTTATGAAACTATCAACATTTGGTTTCAAGGTGCTACCAAGGTAATCCGGGTCTCTAGCATGCTGGCAACTAGCATACCTTTATTCAATTTGGAAAATTTCTGCGCCGGATTGAATCGAGGCTTGCGCGTTATTAGCACAAAACATATCGCAAGTTAACTATCCCAAACTGACCGTACTAGCAACGCTCGAGCCCTCATACTTTGAAAAAAATTTATTTCCTCTTACTTTTTTTGAATTTGAGCCCATTGTATCTACAACTTTAGCTCGTGTTCAGTTTTTTGTAATCTCTCATTTGTAATTAACTTTCTCCACAGCCCTTGTCTTGATTTTTGCATATCAATTTTTTCTCTGGGATTTCTCTTGCTATTTTTTCCTTCAAATTTATCATTTTTTCAATTTCAAAAGTTTTCTCATTTCTCAAAACATTCTGAAATATCAGCTCTACGAGTTGGTAAACACCCGAAAACAAGTTGTTCGGATTGGGTGGTAAAAAAAGTAATTTTTGTTGAAATTTTTTTTTTGAAAATATTTCAATATGAGATCAATATCGGCTCGCTTCCCCGTCGAAATCAAAATTTTAGAGTCGGTCATCCAAAAAAATAATTCCCCAAATTGTGCCAACGGAGGAATCCTTTGGATGGTCAGGGGTGAAACCTCTGATGGGGATGACAGGGGGCTTCTGCCCACATCCCCACTTAATTCGCTACCAAAATGTAGACAATTTAAAACAGAATTATTAAGAACAGAAGTAAATTGTCAAACAGCATTTAATTCTTTAATTTTTTAATTCTTTTTTTTTGTGATGATAGAAAAAAAAAGTTGTGACAAAATTAATAAAAATTGCAAACCTCACCGTGTTCTCAAAAAATAGCTAGTCCGTCTTATGGTTTTTCAAAAATAAACAAATAAAAAGAAAGTCACTGGATTACAATCAATAAAAATTGGTTATAATCCAACCAAAAACTGCTATATTTCATAAAACTTCATCAATTATAACCAATTAAAAAAAATTATTACAATTTTTTCGTCAGTATCTCCCAATTTTACACTATCATAATGGATCAATTTTTCGTTTTTTAGAAACTGACTATAAAATGACAACTTATCACGTTAATCAAGATTTATCAATGGAACTCGAAAGCGGGGGTATATCCGGGGAGCCATACATTACCCACAAAACATCATAGAACTCCTACCTCGATAGATTTTAGACAAGAGCAATGATTGGCAGTTCCAGTGTCTACCTAATTAGTATGACCTCCATTGGTTCCTGATTGTGAACCCACAATGAAAAGGTTAATATAACAAACAAAATAATACTTTGGTGTTTTCAGGGGCGGATCTAGGATTTTCTCGAGGGGGTGAGGAGGATTTTCAAAAATTTTCAAAAATTTTGACGACTTTTTTTTAGGTCGACCAAATTGATTTTCGAGCTCTCCTAAAGCACAAAAAAGTTACTGTTTTGGCCAAATTTTCTGCGCCGTAGGCAAAAAACAGGTCAAAAAAGCCATTTTTGCGCACTTTTTGGAAAATTTTAACCAAAAAATTGCAATTTTTTGGCGCGGGTCCCCCCTCAAAATTAGTATATACTGGCGCCCAAGGCACCTTTAGAAAAATTTTAGGTTCGGTAATGATTTTTTTAAAAAGTACCAGAGGGGGACCCTCTGGGTCCGCAGGGGGTCGAATCCCTCAGAAAAAGAAAACGTCCAACCCCCCTCCCCCGCCACCCCCCTAAATCCGCCCTTGGTTTTTTTAGATAGATAGATGTCTAGATAAGATAATTCTATGAACTCTTCTACAGGGTGTTTTCAGCGTTTTTGATGATCACTCTCTCGTTTCACAAATATTTTGGATATTGATGCCAATTTTTTGCGATAACCAGGTAAAATTTGCCAAGGTCTGATGATATAGTTCTGTAAATTGAATCGTTTTTTGTTGCTGACTGAATTTGTGGTTCGTAGAATTTTCATAGCTTTTTGTGCTGAACCAATTTCAATAATGTTGGTTTGAAGTAAATGAATAAAATGAACAAAAAACAAAACTTTCAAAGTCGTTTATTTGTAATTTGGTTGGTTTTGGGCAAATAAATTGCTTGGATAATTACCAGTTTTTTTATGGTTCAATTTTTTTTGCAAAATTTTGAAGCAAAATTACACCCTTAAACCGTCTCTTTTTTTTAGTTGAAATTAAGTAAGCATACAGGTTCAACTGATGAAGGAGTTATTAAAATTGATCCTGTTTCCCTCCTCAACTTTTAAGTTCATGATTCGACCCGTCTTAGGTTTTGCATAATATTTCAAACAATAAAAAAAACTAGTGAAATATCAGAAAATTTTTAAATTTATCATTTTGTGTCAAAATTGACCAAATTACGGAAACTGAGTTTGAAAACTTTCTTTGAGTTCGTTTTATCTTATTAGCTTAAATCAACACCATAGTAACTTGTTCAGCGGAAACTGAACTGAAAATTCAATCAACTGCAAAACCTTGCGTGAACAAAAAATAATCCGATATAAGAAATTTTATTTTACAGCGGATTCATAGATTGAAATTATACATTGAAAGCATCCAGTATAAAATAATTGCCTATTGACTGAAAATTTTGAAAGTTGAAAAAGAAGATATTGACTTTCATGTTAATTTTTACTGTTTACACGCCGATCTGTTTTTAAAAATGAGGTAGTTTTTTACAATTATAATAGAAACTCAGATGATGGCTCTATTGTTATCAATCACTTACTTTTCTTATATCCGTTTGCAATCCGTGAGGCTATAATGAATCTTTGAAAATAAATGGCCAATTTTTCATTTTTTTTGTGTTTTCTCATTAGTTATCAAGGGAAAAGTAAGGCTTGAACCTGCGAGTAAGTTTTCATGTCTCCAAAAATTTTTATTGCTAACATAAATAAGCTAACTATTTTAGTGTTTAGATGCTATTAGTTCGATTACCCGCTCGATTACCTACTAGTTCATCGCTCAAAGATTTCTAAACATTCGCTGTTTTATTACTAAACAAAGTCAATTCGAAAGAAATTGTTCGTATCAGGGCGAAGCCCTGAATGTTCCGACTGCCTTTTAAGGTCTATGGAGCAGTAATAACATGAAAAATTAAATGAAATGAAAAAAAAAATTAAATTATTAACGCCATATTAAGTTCAAAGTGATAGGTTTTGCTCCTATTAACAGATCAATTATGGCATATTATCTTTCGTGAACCAATTTAGAACGATTTCTAAGATGGATTACACCTTGCTGACGCGTTAATAGCGCTAAATATATCGCGCGTTAATTGTCCCAAATTGGCCAAAATGGCAATCTTCAAACCCTCATAATTTTACGAAAAATGATCACAGCTAAAATATCTTTTCAAATTTAAGCTCAAGACAACAATACCTTTCGAATGATATAAAAAGTCCATCAAAAATAGCTAGTTAAAAAGTCGAAATTTGTCTGAAGAAAAAACCCAACCGAGCACAAATATTCCGTTACTTTCGTTACAAAAGTCGGAACAATAAGACACTAAACTTTTATAAAGCGCTAAGAAACCAGGCTAAATAAACGTAATGAAAAAAGTATCTTTTTATGATGGTCGCCGTTCATTGAGCATTTACAGCGCTGATTTTTTATGGCAAGCTGATAACAAAATTTTTTATATTTTAGATTAAACATTTTCCATTCATACTTTCTGAAACTATTTGTCCCAACAAAAAAATGAATTTTTTAAATCAATTGTTTATGGAAAATTTTAAGTTTGCGTTCAGAAATTTCTACCATACTTGCACAGCAACCAACCAGTTATTACTCTTTATTTATGTTTGGTTTTGGCCGCTTTTTTCTTCAGAGCAACTACTGCATGGTAGCTTTTTCCTGCGAGGTAGCTTTTCACTAGTTTTTTTCTTCCGCTCTGTGTGTGAGTGAGAGATTGGTGTTCACGTGATTGAATAAGTTAACGAAAAGGAGAAAAAGGCTTTTAGAGGCGCAGTTTTAATTAAGGAAATGGATACGGGGTAACGGCATGCCTCCTTTCATTTCTTTTTAGTTCACTCTTCATTCACACCCAATTAAACCCGACAGTCATTTCTAAGAGAGAAGAATAACTCCCAGCATAAAATATCGGCTTCAAAAAAACCAGTTTAACATCTTCATTTTCTAAATTGGCTACGACTAGAAAATCAGAATTGAAAAAAACTTATAGAATTTTATTAGCAGGTTACTAATTTTAATTCTGTTCTGATTATTAGAAGTTCAATTTTTCAAAAGTTTTGCCTCAGAAAATTAGGGTCTGAGTTAAATCTTTAGCAAACATTTTCCAAAAAAATTTCGAAGATCTTACGACTTTTTCTTATATCGACCTTACTGATTTTTCCAGCTCTCCCGATTAAGTATGAAAATACTATTTGGTTTGAATTTTCTGCGCCGCAGGCGAATTAAAAAAAATAGGCCAAAAGACAATTTTAGGCTTTTTTGGAATTTTTTGACCACAAAATAGCAATTTTTCGGCGCGCCCTCATCCCTGGAAAAGCTTTAGAGTCTGCCAGCCAAAATTGGATGTCTTAAAATAGTACCAAAATGAAGAACAGGGGGTCGAATCCCTGAGGGGGTGGGTGTCCGTCAACCCCCTGCCCCTAAATCCGCTTCTGCGGTACAATTGGAAAATTGGAAAAAATGGTGAACACTTGGCTATTATCGCAATGTGAAGTAGAGCTTTTTTGCCTTCATTTTTATTATGTGCCCATTTTATGTGCATAGACAAAGAAAAACTTGGCGGTGTACTTTTATGCGTTTTGAGATCATAATGGGATTTGTTTCTGCTTTTTTGTCTGAAACTGAGGGTCGGCGCCATCGAAGCGTTTCTTGAAGGTAGTTTGCAAATAGAGTGTATGGCACTTAGAGGAACTCAAGCTTAGTGTAAGAGCCTTATTTGCAGTTAAAGGTGTTCCACAATAATTGTTTTTGTAAAATCGTCCTTTGTAATATCTGTTGTTTTTCAGGAGGGGGGGGGGCAGAGATGTTTAGGGATATATCCCAATTTTCGTGTCCCAATTATATAGATATCCCAATTTCCTGTCCTTGGCAAATACGAAGTTATGTTAAAATACAACTGCTGTAATTTACAGCATTCCAAGTGAGTCAAGTTTTCCTTAAATTTTTTTAAAAGTGATTGAAAATTAGAAACTAATTTGCATTTTGCTCCACTGGGATAATTTGCATTAACTGTCGCAAAATAAACCTACAAAACCCATTCTTTCATGAAGATTGAAAATTAGAGCCTCAGATATGAACAAAGTCACTGGGGTAACTTTCTCCGCCCATTTTTTCGCCATCATCAATTTTGGCCTTTGAAAAAACCTTGAGGGTATTTTCCTTTATTCCCCAAAGCGTAATTTGTTCATCAAAGCGGAACAATGAATAAGAATCAACCTCTTACGTTTGAGCGGGAAAATGGTTTTTTCATGTTTTTTGAACTGCAGCATTGCCACAAAATTACCGCAGAAACAAATCAAAAACCAGCCAAATTTCATCAATGCTGATCAAGTTAAACTTTTTTTGACAAGGTTCAGCATAATCTGTAAAAACTTAGTCGCTCTAGTGGACCGCTTTCCTCAATTGCGAGTAGAATTGTTTATTTTTAACCTTTTTTAAAATGTAGCGATGTTATATTGCTAAGGCAACAAAAAGTAGGGAGTGAAATTGTAGGGTGTTAAGTTGTTTAGAGTTAAAAGGGGGGAACCATTTGAAGAACTACTGCAATATTTGAAAAACTAGTGAATATTCGAAACACTAAGGCAGTATTCTAAATAGGAGCGCAATTTTTCCCTACAGCAATCAAACAGAATGAATTCAAAAATAAAATCACGTTTTTTTTTTCAAGTATGTATGCTTTGTTCATAATTTTCATAAGTTCTATACCAAATAAGCAAAAAAACCTCAAAATTTGCTCGTGGCTTGAAACTGCGAGTCTCGAGTTGGTCGCAAAACTCCTCAACGCATTATACAAATAATCCACCTCTATGAAACTATCAATATTTGGTTTCAAGGTGCTACCAAGGTAATCCGGGTCTCTAGCATGCTGGCAACTAGCATACCTTTATTCAATTTGGAAAATTTCTGCGCCGGATTGAATCGAGGCTTGCGCGTTATTAGCACAAAACATATCGCAAGTTAACTATCCCAAACTGACCGTACTAGCAACGCTCGAGCCCTCATACTTTGAAAAAAATTTATTTCCTCTTACTTTTTTTGAATTTGAGCCCATTGTATCTACAACTTTAGCTCGTGTTCAGTTTTTTGTAATCTCTCATTTGTAATTAACTTTCTCCACAGCCCTTGTCTTGATTTTTGCATATCAATTTTTTCTCTGGGATTTCTCTTGCTATTTTTTCCTTCAAATTTATCATTTTTTCAATTTCAAAAGTTTTCTCATTTCTCAAAACATTCTGAAATATCAGCTCTACGAGTTGGTAAACACCCGAAAACAAGTTGTTCGGATTGGGTGGTAAAAAAAGTAATTTTTGTTGAAATTTTTTTTTTGAAAATATTTCAATATGAGATCAATATCGGCTCGCTTCCCCGTCGAAATCAAAATTTTAGAGTCGGTCATCCAAAAACATAATTCCCCAAGTTGTGCCAAAGGAGGAATCCTTTAGATGGTCAGGGGCGAAACCTCTGAGGGGATGACAGGGGGCTTCCGCCCACATCCCCACTTAATTCGCCACCAAAATGTAGACAATTTAAAACAGAATTATTAAGAACAGAAGTAAATTGTCAAACAGCATTTAATTCTTTATTTTTTTAATTCTTTTTTTGTGATGATTGATAAAAAAATTGTGACAAAAATAATAAAAATTGCAAACCTCACCGTGTTCTCAAAAAAATAGCTAGTCCGTCTTATGGTTTTTCAAAAATAAATAAATAAAAAGAAAGTCACTTGATTACAATCACTGAAAATTGGTTATAATCCAACCAAAAACTGCTTTATTTCATAAAACATCATCAATTATAACCTATTAAAAAAAATTATTACAATTTTTTCGTCAGTATCTCCCAATTTTAAGTATCATAATGGATTAATTTTTCGTTTTTTAGAAACTGACTATGAAATGACAACTTATCACGTTAATCAAGATTTATCAATGGAACTCGAAAGCGGGGGTATATCCGGGGAGCCATACATTACCCACAAAACATCATGGAACTCCTACCTCGATAGATTTTAGACAAGAGCAATGATTGGCAGTTTCAGTGTCTACCTAATTAGTATGACCTCCATTGGTTCCTGATTGTGAACCCACAATGAAAAGGTTAATATTACAAACAAAATAATACTTTGGTGTTTTCAGGGGCGGATCTAGGATTTTCTCGAGGGGGTGGGGCGGATTTTCAAAAACTTTCAAAAACTTTGACGAGCAAATTGATTTTACGAGCTCTCCTAAAGCACAAAAACCGTTTTTGGGCACTTGATGGAAAATTTTGACCAAAAAATTGCATTTTTTTGGCGCGGGCTCTCCCTCAAAATTAGTATATATTGGCGCCCAAGGCACCTTTAGAAAAATTTAAGGTTCGGTAATGATTTTTTTTGAAGTACCAGAGGGGGACCCTTTGGGTCGGCAGGGGGTCGAATCCCTGAAAAAAGAAAGACGTCCACCCCCTCCCCCCACCACCCCCCTAAATCCGCTACTGGTTCTTTTAGATAGATAGATGTATAGATAAGATAATTCTATGAACTCTTCTACAGGGTGTTTTCAGCGTTTTTGATGATCGCTCTCTCGTTTCACAAATATTTTGGATATTGATGCCGTTTTTTGCGATAACCAGCTAAAATTTGCCAAGGTCTGATGATATAGTTCTGTAAATTGAATAGTTTTTTGTTCCTGACTGAATTTATGGTTTGTAGAATTTTCATAGCTTTTTGTGCTGAACCAATTTCAATAATGTTGGTTGGAAGTAAATGGACAAAATGAACAAAAACAAAACTTTCAAAGTCGTTTAATTGTAAATTGGTAGGTTTTGGACAAATAAATTGCTTGGATATTTACCAGTATTTTTATGGTTTAATTTCTTTTTTTGCAAAATTTCGAAGCAAAATCACTCCCTTAAACCGTCTCTTTTTTTTAGATGAAATTAAGTAAGCAAACAGGTTCAACTGATGAAGGAGTTATTACAATTGATCCTGTTTGTTTCCCTCCTCAACTTTTAAGTTCATGATTCGACCCGTCTTAGGTTTTGCATAATATTTCAAACAATAAAAAAAACTAGTGAAATGCCAGATAATTTTTAACTTTATCATTTTGTGTCAAAAAACGACCAAATTACGGAAACCGAGTTTGAAACATTTGTTTGAGTTAGTTTTATCTTATTAGCTTAAATCAACACCATAGTAACTTGTTCAGCGGAAACTGAACTGAAAATTCAATCAACTGCAAAACCATGCGTGAACAAAAAATAATCCGATATAAGAAATTCTATTTTATAGCGGATTCATAGATTGAAATTATATATTGAAAGCATCCTGTATAAAATGATTGCCTTTTGACTGAAAATTTTGAAAGTTGAAAAAGAAGATTTTGACTTTCATGTTAGTTTTTACTGTTTACTCGCCGATCTGTTTTTTAAAATGAGGTAGTTTTTTACAATCATAATAGAAACTCAGATGATGGCTCCATTGTTATCAATCACTTACTTTTCTCATATCCGTTTGTATCTTTGAAAAAAATAGCCTATTTTCCATTTTTTTTGTGTTTTCTCATTAGTTATCAAGGGAAAAGCAAGGCTTGAACCTGCGAGTAAGTTTTCATGTCTCCAAATTTTTTTATTGCTAACATGAAAAATATAATTATTTTAGTGTTTAGATGCTATTAGTTCGATTACCCTAAAAGTCAAAGACCTAGAGCTAGTAGAAGTGCCTGCACATAGGTTTAGGAATCGATGTTTGAAGTTTTGTTAACTTTTTTGCTAACCAAATGTAAGCAAAAGCTCTAGTTCATCGCTCAAAGAATTCTAAACATTCGCTGTGTTATTCCTAAACAAAGTCAATTCGAACAAAATTGTTCTTATCAGGGCGAAGCCCTGAATGTTCCGACTGCCTTTTATGGAGCAGTAAAAACATGGAAAAGTTAAATGAAATGAAAAAAAAAAATTTTTTTTTTCTTAAAAAACTGAGATTTTTTGTGAAAATATCCCCCTAACGCCATATTAAGTTCAAAGTGATAGGTTCTGCTCCTATTAACAAATCAATTATGGCATATTATTTTCCATGAACCAATTTGGAACGATTTCTAAGATGGATTAAACCTCGCTTACGCGTTAACAGCGCGAAACATATCGCGCGTTAATTGTCCCAAATTGGCCAAAATGGCCAAAATGGCAATCTTTAAACCCCCATAACTTGACAAAAAAGATCACAGCTGAAATATAGTTTCAAGTTTAAGCTTAGGACAACAATAGTTTTCGAATGATGTAGAAAAAATTTGTCAAAAATGGCTAGTTAAAAAATCGAAATTTGTCTGAAAAAAAACCCATTCGAGCACGAATATTCCGTTACTTTCGTTACGAAAGTCGGAACAATAAGACACTAATTTTTTATAAAGAGCTAAGAAACCATGCTAAAAAAACATAATGAAAAAAGTGTCTTTTTGTGATGGTCGCCGTTCATTGAGCATTTACAGCGCTGATTTTTTATGGCAAATTGATAAGAAAATTTTTTACATTTTAGATTAAACATTTTCCATTCATACTTTCTGAAACTATTTGTCCCACCAAAAAAATGAATTTTTTAAATCAACTGTTAATGGAAAATTTTAAGTTTGCGTTCAGAAATTTCTACCTTACTTGCACAGCAACCAACCAGTTATTACTCTTTATTTATGTTTGGTTTTGTCCGCTTTTTTCTTCAGAGCAACTACTGCACATTGACTTTTTCCTGCGAGGTAGCTTTTCACTAGTTTTTTTCTTCCGCTCTGTGTGTGAGTGAGAGATTGGTGTTCACGTGATTGAATAAGTTAACGATAAAGAGAAAAAGGCTTTTAGAGGCGCAGTTTTAATTAAGGAAATGGATACGGGGTAACGGCATGCCTCCTTTCATTTCTTTTTAGTTCACTCTTCATTCACACCCAATTAAACCCGAAAGTCATTTCTAAGAGAGAAGAATAACTCCCAGCATAAAATATCGGCTTCAAAAAAACCAGTTTAACATCTTCATTTTCTAAATTGGCTACGACTAGAAAATCAGAATTGAAAAAAACTTATAGAATTTTATTAGCAGGTTACTAATTTTAATTCTGTTCTGAATATTAGAAGTTCAATTTTTCAAAAGTTTTGCCTCAAAAAATTAGGGTCTGAGTTAAATCTTTAGCAAACATTTTCCAAAAAAATTTCGAAGATCTTACGACTTTTTCTTATATCGACCTTTTTCTTATATGATTTTTCCAGCTCTGCCGATTAAGAATGAAAATACTATTTGGTTTGAATTTTCTGCGCCGCAGGCGAATTAAAAAAAAATAGGCCAAAAGACAATTTTAGGCATTTTTGGAATTTTTTGACCACAAAATAGCTATTTTTCGGCGCGCCCTCATCCCTGGAAAAGCTTTAGAGTCTGCCAGCCAAAATTGGATGTCTTAAAATAGTACCAAAATGAAGAACAGGGGGTCGAATCCCTGAGGGGGTGGGTGTCCGTCAACCCCCTGCCCCTAAATCCGCTTCTGCGGTACAATTGGAAAATTGGAAAAAATGGTGAACACTTGGCTATTATCGCAATGCGATAGCTTACCATGTTTTTTGAAGCTTTTTTGCCTTCATTTTTATTATGTCCCCATTTTATGTGCATAGACAAAGAAAAACTTGGCGGTGTACTTTTATGCGTTTTGAGATCATAATGGGATTTGTTTCTGCTTTTTTGTCTGAAACTGAGGGACGGTGCCATCGAAGCGCTTCTTGAAGGTAGTTTGCAAATAGAGTGTATGGCACTTAGAGGAATTCAAGCTTAGTGTAAGAGCCTTATTTGCAGATAAAGGTGTTCCACAATAATTGTTTTTGTAAAATCGTCTTTTGTAATATCTGTTGTTTTTCAGGAGGGGGGGGGGGGGGACAGAGATGTTTAGGAATATATCCCAATTTTCGTGTCCCAATTATATAGATATCCCAATTTCCTGTCCTTGGCAAATACGAAGTTATGTTAAAATACAACTGCTGTAATTTACAGCATTCCAAGTGAGTCAAGTTTTCCTTAAATTTTTTTAAAAGTGATTGAAAATTAGAAACTAATTTGCATTTTGCTCCACTGGGATAATTTGCATTAACTTTCGCAAAACAAACCTACAAAACCCATTCTTTCATGAAGATTGAAAATTAGAGCCTCAGATATGAACAAAGTCACTAGGGTAACATTCTCCGCCCATTTTTTCGCCATCATCAATTTTGGCCTTTGAAAAAACCTTGAGGGTATTTTTCATTATTCCCCAAAGCGTAATTTGTTCATCAAAGCGGAACAATGAATAAGAATCAACCTCTTACGTTTGAGCGAGAAAATGGTTTTTTCATGTTTTTTGAACTGCGGCATTGCCACATAATTACCGCAGAAACAAAATCAAAAACCAGCCAAATTTCATCAATGCTGATAAAGTTGAGCTTATTTTGACAAGGTTCAGCATAATCTGTAAAAACTTAGTCGCTCTAGTGGACCGCTTTCCTCAATTGCGAGTAGAATTGTTTATTTTTAACCTTTTTGAAAATGATCGCCAAATTTAATTGGAACTAGTTAGATGACCTTTTTAATGGTACTTGATAATGGAAGAGAGATTTGATACGCTCAATTTTTATCAACTAAAACCGTAATTAATTGTAAAGAAGCTAATTTTTTAGTATGGTTTATCTCCGTAACATTAAGCAGCGTATTCAGACGCTTACAATTTAAACCAATCATCTTGTTTAATAAACTCGGTTGTAGTCGACTCCCAATTTGGATTAGAATCACATTATTCAGGAACCATTTAAGAGACGGTTACATGACAAAAGATTCCTTGCCTTAAGAGATCCCAAACGAGAAGGTCCCAAAATGAAAACAGTTTAAATTTAGTTATCTTAAGTTTGCGTTGTTTTTTAATAGCGCGAACCTAATTGAGATATCATATCATTACTCTAGATTTACTTCTGCTTACCTTTCGATCATAATTTTTGTTCATAACTCATGGGATTTTTAAATTGGCATGGGACCTTATGGTATGGGCGATTTTTGTACAAGGGTTCTTTTGGTACGGTATCTTTTGTCATGGGAGCTTTTGTTATGGTATCTTTCGTCCTGACACCTAAGAGAATAGGGCGGAAGCGTCTCTGTTTCTCAAGGCTTCATTCGAAGCACACATTTCCCCTTTGGTATGATTTCATGTCTTCCGTGCATTTATGGAGATCAAAAAAATTTAAAAGTGCCCCAAACACCAATTAATGTGTAACTTTGAACAAGTAAGAGCGCGCAGAACACACCATTGTTTTGCTCAAGTTTTTTTTAAAGCCTGAAGTGGCCATTTTGCTCAAATTAGTAACCTGTACTTCAGAGCATTTTTTGCAAAAAGCTAGTCTAGAGTCAGTTGATGTCCTAAAATTGAAAAAAGCTTTCATAATAAAGCCGACGGTTAAGTTTTTGGAGGCCTCTCTTTTGAAAATTTCGCGCTCACACTTGCGTCTAAGCATTCGCCTCATTTTGTATAACTATGTGTTTTCTTACATTTATGGCAGCGGTGATCGTCTCAACTATGATATTAGGGCAAAGTTGAAATTCTTAACCGTTATAAAACTTTTGTTTGCTGTCAAAAATTTCGCCCAGTCCGAGTAAATTAGAAGTTTATTGGAGCAGAAATGATATCATTGGCTATTTGATCCAAACTACCATTGAAAAAAAATTACACTTCAAATGTAGATAATATGTAGACAACCTGTATCAAAATAATTATATTGCCTAAAAGCTATGGGGGTTGTAAAACTTCATCTTTGACCATTCAAAGTTTATATCGTTTTTTTCCGTCAAATTCAACAAAAAAATTTGCAATCAGGAAAAAATTTCCTCAGTTTAATATTGAGCTGAACTCACTCGAGGAAAATTAGTTACCGCAAACTACAAGTTTCAAGAGATCCTTCTAAGTTTTTTCAACCTAAGGATTTCCGCGGTGAGAAAAGTATTTTTGTGCAAAACTTCTTCAAATGCCATTTAAAGGATCAACCTGTTCAACGCAGTTTTGTAATAAAACCATCAATAAAAAATTAGAAAAAATTATATAGAGCAATTAATTTTTTGCTGCAACTTATATATAAAATCAGGGATTTAAACTTTTTTTCCAGATCAAATATCAGCACCAAAATTTCAAAAAAAGGATACATTATAATTTTGTTTGAATATATCCATTCTATCTGATTGGCGAGAATGTTGAGAAAATCAACATATAATCTGTATATAATATGTATATAGTCTGTATAAAATCTGTATAAAATCTGTTTAAAGTCTGTATATAATCTGTATATGATCAGTTATATATTTTGTAGATAATCTGTAAATAATCTGTATATAATGTGTATATAATCTGTTTATAGTATGCATAAGTTTTGATACAGAAAAACAGTTTTGGCAATGATTATATAATGAAGATATACAGTATAAAACTTTTGCAAAACAAAGTCCCTTTTAATCAATTAATAAAACTACAAAATTGATGTTTTACTACAAAAAATTTCAACAGATCTGAAATTTGTATACTATCTATAGATAATTAGTTTTTATCTATTTTTGTCACTGCGGGCTGAACAAAAAAGTACGAAATACCTTCTGCTGAGTTTTAGACTATGACAACCAACCATGTTTTTGGTTCTGCTGTAACCGAAAAGACCGGCGGCTAAATTGATTCAGAAAGCTACTTTTACAACCGATACACAGAAAACTTACTTGTTGGGTCATTTCTGATCTCGCGTCAAATCGCTGCATGAAAAATTAAAATGAAACAAAGATAGTCGGCTGCTGTTTAAGAAGCACAAACAATTCAAACCATCAATGAAAGAATTTCAAAACTAAATAAATATTTTTAAAAAACAGAAGAGTTGTTTTCATGATTTCCAAGTTCTTATAAAGAAATTTTTTCCGAATTTCTTTCTGATTATGTTTTTGTGAAGGACTGTTAAATTAGGCTGAAAATTGCAGAAGGAATTTTTTATAGCCCAATAAACGTAAAGTTTGAGATTGAATTATGTTCAATGTCATCCAAATGGAACAACCACTGTCACCAAATTTAGTGAAATTTGGTCTAAAAATTGATGGCAACTTTGACATTTTTTTCGACAAATTTTTAAATTCTGCTTGGCAATTCGAATAACCGATGATGGAAGTATAGCATCATACTGTACTTAGACCCTTGCGAGTTCTCTTTAGGGTGGACAACTGAGGCAGATTATCACCAATTTTTGGTACCGCGGCAACTTGGAACAAATAAAAAGGTAGCAATAGACAATTTAATTCAGTTTCAGAAACTCAATAGGCGGTAACCGGCTCTAAGTTTTGTATCAAGTCTAAGCTTCTTTTAGCGAGCTTTCAACCCATTAGCACGAATGCGGCGTTGAGCTTTTTGCGAGTTGTATTTTAATGCGATTTGTCTAAGGCTTCATATGTTTCACCTCGAAAAAGTGGAATTTGCTATATTTAGTTATGAGGTTTACATTTTAGGTATAAAGCTTCCATATTTTAATCAAATGTGAAAGCTACAAAGATTGTATTAACGCGAATTGTACTCAAAGATTGTGTTAACGCGTAATCAGTATGCTGAAAAGGTGTACTTTTTTTTATCAAATGAGGTTTCGAGGCATCAAACAAGAAAAAATTACACGGAACTTCAAAAGCTCAATTGGTTCCACTCAGAAGGAAAGGAAATTATCGCGTAATTAAGATAATAAATAACACACTCGGATTTTCTGGGGACCACGGTACCGGTTTTCATTAAAATTTGATAAATATTTCTGATCTTTTTTGCTCGACCATAATGGTTTTTGGAGCTCTCAATAACACCATAACAACCTCTTTGCTTTGGAGACCAAAAACAAGAAAAAAAAGTTTGAAGTGCATTTCTCGGCCAGTGTTGAGCGGTTTTGACCAAAAAATGACGCATGCGCAGTCTCTTTGAAATTAATTTTAATGTGCGCCGACGTCGCCTATAGAAAGTTTTAGGGTTGGTCAGCCAAAAACGGCTTTGCCAAAACAGTACCAAAAAAGTACCAAAATTGGTTGTCGTAAAGTTGTAATCTAATTTGTCCAATCAGTTCGGAAAAGACAGGCCCGGCCGGCTCCGTTCCCCTAAATGTATATCGATCATTACGAAGCAAAATTGTGCAATAGATGTAAGCCCTTGAAATCTTGATACAAATTCTTGATGTTTCCGACTTTCGTAACGAAAGTAACTGAATATCGGTGCTCGGGGTGGGGTTTTTTCTTCAGAAAAATTTCGACTTTATGACTAGTCGTTTTTGACGGAGATTTTTTAAAAAATCATTCAAGAGGTATTGATGTCTTGAGCTTAAATTTGAAAAGATATTCCACCTGTGATTATTTTTCGTAAAGTTATGGGGGTTCAAAGATTGCCATTTTGGCCAATTTGGGACAATTAACGAGCGATATTTTTCGCGCTATTAACGCGTGAGCGGAGACTAAATCTGTCTTAGAAATCATTCCAAATTGCTTAAGAGAAGCTTATTCGCCATAATTGATTTGTTACAAGGAGCAAAATTTATTCTTTTGTACTATATATGGCGTGTGGGAGATGATTTTTAAAGACAAAATTCAAATTTTAGAATTTTTTCTCATTACATTCAATATGTTAATGAGATTTATGTTATTACTGCTCCCTAAACCTTAAAAAGCAGTCGGAACATTCAGGGTCTCGCCCTGATACGAGCAGTTTTGTTATGATTTTATGGGTGATATTGAGATTTAGACTTTGCAGAACATATAACTTGCTTGCAAAACCTGAAACTTTTATTTTGGCGTTATTTTAGTTTTCGAGATGTAAACTCAGCTGAGAAGGTTGAAACTTTATAGTGGCTGTTGTGAATATGTATTTTCATTATGTTTTGACCTTGACCTCTATGTGATAATTAGGTACCGGTCAACGTTTGCCGTTCTAAGTCCAATGGACTTCGCATCACTAGTTGTTCTTTTAAGACTTCAGTCAGTTTTAATTTAATACCTTATTTTAGTCTTTTAACTAAGTTTATTTAGAAGAAATTACCAGTGGTATTTGCACACCTTTACTATGGCGCAGTCATCATTTGATTCGAATCTGCGGGAAAATCCCTCCTTTTGGCCAAACCACACAATAGAACCACCCACCCAATGGACTAACTGGATAGACCAATTCTATCTGGCTATCATCGCCGAGGAGAATTTAGATGTAGGTAATCGAAAAGAACCATTAGAACAGGAAACTACGATCCTTGTTTTAGAAGGCGCCCAGAATTCAGAAAATGGACCACAGAGGAAAGCTAGGGAGGCCAGAAACAAAGAAACATGCGAGTCTATGAACACGCAGAAGACAAACAAATTGCAGAGGGAAAAGAAAATTCGGAGGCATGAGGAGATACGAGGCCGATAAAAAAGTAAGATCAATCTTATATCTGGCCCTAGGAGCTGAAGGAAAGAGATTGTTCGCTCAAAAACACCCAAGGGTTAAAGTCCTAGCAATCTCCTGCAAAGAATTTTTCGGCCTACTGGAAACAGCTTTTATCAAACCCAAAAACATGAAGTTCGAACGCTACAAACTGCTAAGCAGAAAACAGAAGGACAAGAAAACTTGCCAACAATTATGGGGGGCATTGTCTGACTTAGCAAGATCATGTGAAATTGGCATCAACGCCGAGTAGTAGTGGATAAGGGACGTATTCATTTTTAACAAGAAAAACTGTGACTTACAACAAAGATTACTCTCAGAAACACTTAATCCAGTGGACACACTAAACAAAGCTATCATAGACGAGAAAGGCTATTATAACCATCTTAAGTTAACAAATATGACAAGAGCATCCATCGTCAAGAGCGGTAGAGTGCACAACACTTTTAATACTTTAAACAAGAAACCAAACCTGAACATAGAAAAATCCAATACCTGTATGAAATGTGGAAACGCGTTTACAAAGGGACATTTGAATGTGTGTCCGGCGAAAGAAATAATTTGTAACATTTGTACATATTAAGGACACTTTGGAAGACTATGTAATTCGAAAGGAAGAAGGCCCACTGTAATTAATGTAGAAGAAGTTGTAAATAATCAGAATTGTTCATACTCCCCAGAGAACCCACAGGCGAGAATAGATGAAAACTTTTGTGGAGTGATTATTGCATGGGGACAGAAGAGGGGACTAGCGACAACGACTATTATTCCGTGTTGATTATCAGAGCTATTTACGATACCAACGGCCTTGAAACCAAGAAACTTGTGAACATTGGATCAGGAGAAGACGCAATAGTTAACCTGAATATTCCAGTGGATTGGGCGAGCCCAGTGAACTTCCTGAAGCAGAACCTCTTTACAAACTGAAAATGAGAAATCCACGATTGAAAAAACACCCAGTTGACAAGAAAACTCTTGAACTATATTGCGGCTTTACCAACGATACAATTAACATCATCGGGAAAATCCTAGTCAGGACTCAATTCAACGGATTGATCTCGGAAGATACTCCATGTTTTATTACCATTGGACATGAGAGGAAATTTTTAGGAAATGATAACCTACTAGAATTGGAATAGAAATAGCACAAAGACAACCACTACTACCAGTCAACAACGTGACCCTTCCAGAATCGTTTAAGTTAAATAATCATACGGATACAATCCTAAACTTGTACCCTAAATTGAAAGGACTATTTGATAGAGCAAAGAAAACACCATTGGACAGAAAGATCACCCATTTTCACACCCCATTCAAACTCATTCAAGCTAAAGGCCGAAGAGATCCCCTTCATTTACTAGAAAGTGTAAAAGGGGAATTAAACAGAATGGAAAAAGAGGGACTTTTTGTGAAACTAAGCAAATTTGATGAAGACTGCTTTATTAGTCCAATTGTAATTTAAGAAAAAGGACGGTAGTATCAAGTTAGCCCTAGACTCAAAACTCCTAAATGACCAGATATTCAAGACCAAATATCCAAGGCCGAACATACACGAGCTCATGGACAACATAGCTCTTCAACTTTCAAATAAAAACTCAGTTTGGTTCAGAAACTTAGATCTAAAAAATGAATACAGTCAATTACAATTATGCACTGACACGGGCAAACAATGAAACTCCAGCATCGTAGGTGGTGAAACCACCGGGACATATCAATTTTTGACGGGATTTTACGGGCTGGGCGATATGCCAAATGGATTCCAAAGGGTGATGAACTCACTACTTAAAGATATCCCGTTTACCAACTGTTACGTTGACGATATTGCAAAAGCCTCAAAAAGATCTCTGAACGAACACAAAGCGATACATTCAAATATTTTAAACATTTTGGATAGTAAAAACATGGCAGTCAAATGGGAGAAGTGTGCGTTCTTTCAAAAAGGCATAGATGTGCTGGGTTTCAAGATTTCACACTCGGCGGTGAAACCATTGGTGGGAAAATCGGATTCGATAAAAAGTCTTCCAAAAACATCTCCGAACTAAGGTCATTCTTTGGCTCGATAAATCAATACATGAAGTTTGTCCCAAACTTTTCAGCTCTAAGTTCGCCGCTACGCGCACTGTTAGTTAAAAAATCAGTTTAGTATTGGAACGATGACCACACGAAACTTTTCGAATAACTAAAGAGGCAGATCGTAAATTGTACAGAGAACAATCATTAAAAAAGGACATCAAGACTAAAATCAAACGCCTCACACATTGGTTTGGGAGCCACATTAGAACAATGGGACGGAAAAAATTGGTTAACTATAGCATTTGCCTCCCAATTTTTAAATAGTCACAAAATGAAATACTGGACAAATGAATTAGAGTTTTTGGGAGTGGTCTGGGCTACTGAGCATTTTAAAATTACTTGTATGGCGCCGAGTTTGAGATCGTTACTGACAACAAGGCGTTATTAGCGGCCTTAAACGCAAATCAAAATGTAAACCTATGCACAGCAAACTGACCCGTTGGGTAAATTGACTTTTACTGTTTAGTTTTAAGATCAGATGTATCCCAGGAAAAGAAATGGGATTCACAGATTTATTGTCGAGATCACCTTGTCGAGATCATAGATTTTTTGTCGAGAAAAGCCATCCCAACCTCATACTACGATAACGAATTCGTAGTGGCAACAGTGAACAAGATTTAAAATAATTTTATTGTAAAGAGTGATATTAAGAACAAGAATTGTATAAAGAACGAATTGTATTATCCAATGGACGTAAACAGTGTTACTAACTCGGTTTATAATAATCCAATGGGCTGACAGAAAAAATTAGCGTTACACATCCAACGGTCGTTCTTTGCGAATATTCTTAATTGCGTCACGGACACAAATCGAGTTTGTAATTCTAACCACTCGCGAGCAGAGTTTTGCACAAGTGGTTGTAATCCACTAAATCGTTCAAAATTTTAGTAATATCACCTTTTTTTTCTGACAAAACTTACTTTGTTTTTATCTCATTCCTTGTTATTAATTGATTCGTTATTAAAACAAGTAAACAAAAACACAACTTTAGAATCATTTTTTTCAGTAAAAACTTCAAAAATTGTTTTCAGGCAGATGAAAAAGGAATTATTCTAAATTTCGATAAGCACATTATGACTGTAATACATACAAAATTACTTAACAGATACAAGGGAGACAAGGCAGATAAATTTACCAACCACCCTATTGGCTTTTACGGAACATTGCTCGAAGAAACTAATTAAATTAATGACAGGACGTGAAGAAGGCAGTGGAAGAGGGCAGACCATTTTTGGCCTACCTGAAGAAATTTCAACAAGATATCCATATGAAGGAAGGGTTGTTATTTAAAGATAACAAGTTAATAGTGCCAGCAGCTCTGAGATCGCCTTTCATGACGCTACTTCACGCGACACACCCAGGACAGTTTGGAATGAAATCCCTAGCGGAAAACATTTGGTGGCCCCATTTGTATAGAGAGAATTACTACCACGGGAAAAACTGCATCCAAAGTTTGAGTACAAAAAACACCGAGAAATTGCCGACCTTATCAGAACCAAATGAAGAGTTAGACCTAGACTACGCATGCCCATGGACATAAACTGGGGTAATTCAAATTATCTGTTGTTGTGTATAGATCGTTTCTCTAAATTTCCTCCAGCCAAAGTGGCGAATAACACTTCAGCCTCTTCGCTATTATCTTTTATGTCAGATTACTGTCGACCACATGGATACCCGAAGTCTATCCGAGCCGACCACTGGTCATGCTTTATTTCGAACGATTTTTAAAAACTTCTGTGAAAAGAACAATATTAATCTAGTTTTATATACAGTCAGAGATCATAGATCCAATGGAGTCGTAGAGCGCCTCATCTACACAATGAAAGCAAAACTTATGGCAATGTCATTTAACGAACCCAAACCAACATTAAGGACGGATATTTGGAAAACTCAATAGCAGACAAGAGTGGATACGAGAGCGACACGACCGAAAAAACAGACCAAGATCTGCGAAGAGCACCGCTATCTAATTCTTTCAGCTAAGGAGGTAATTGGTTTAGGAAGACGGTTAACAGAAGGGAAGGCGAACCGTAATTTATACCCCTTGGTGGAAAACCACTGTCTGATAGTTCACATACTACGGTAACCCTCAATAATGTTCATGTACTCAGAAAATCGGACCTGGCTTTTAAGAAAACTTCATTGGCTCCTAGTAAATTTTGTTCAGTCCCGAATTCGATAGTTAGTAGTTATGATTTAGCAGGGAAACGAAAGAAAAAGTCGCCATCGAAGAAAAGGGACACGAACAAAACTGGCTCGTCAACATCTTATGTACCAGCGAAGTGAAGGGCACAAAAAGGAGGAGAACAAAAGTACCGATCTTTAAAGGGTCAAAATTCGCTTATTCGGATCTAGATTTTTCGTTAGACTTAGACCATTGGGAAAAAGTTATAGAGGATTATTTGGGAACCACCTTGGAGACTGTACTTAACTCTCAAACATTTACTAGTGATAGTGCTTTAGATCAGTCGGGACGATCACTTGCGAAAGAAACGGCCTCACAGACTTTCAACGCATCATCGGTGGGCACAAGCAATAACCCTATTATGATTGAGAGCTCACCAGAGGAAACCACAGAGGTTCCAACAGTAGAGGTCCCGAAGCGAGCGACGTCCTAGAAGAAATCCAGGTCCCCCAAAAATTTACAAAGACAGGCGATTCATATTGCAGGTGTCTTCAGGAGCGACGACCACGGAAATATTAGATTCGGACGAGGAACCCCTCATAACCTTCGCAGCATCAAAAAGTCATGAGACAGTGTTTTCATTAGAGTCCCCATCGGCATACTTGACACCACTAGAAGACTTATTTAGTTTAGTCTGTTCAGTTTGTTCATATGTCACATGACCCTAATTGTACATAACATATCTTCAGTTGTCTAGTCGTTGTATATATTTGTTTCATCTTGTAGGTAGCCTGTAATTATTATCACATAGTCATCTCCATTTTAATTTGTATCATCTCTGTAAATTCCATTGGCGCTGAACGCTGATACTTTTTGTTCAATTTTTGCCCTCGTGGAGTGAGGGGAGAATGGAGTATATGTGTGATATTGGCTACACAGGGAAAGTGTAGATACAATTTTTTAGTGCAGTGTGGAACGTTGTGATTATGTATTTTCAATATGTTTTGACCTTGAATTCTGTGTGATAATTACGTACCGGTCAACGTTTGCCGTTCGAAGTCCAGTGGTCTTCGCGTCACTAGTTGTTCTTTTAAGACTTCAGTCAGTTTTAGTTCAAAACTTTATTTTAGTCTTTTAACTAAGTTTATTTAGAATAGATTACCAGTGGTATTTGCACACTTTTATTTGTGGCGTTAACTGAGCCTTCAAAATGCAGTTGAGGGGGTTTCTGATCTATCTTACAGATTAATGTTGAGCTTCATCCAATCGAATCCAACCAATTAACGATAGTTAGCGAAAGGCTGAGCAAAACGGAATTTTAAATGTTATTCGTTTTCGGCAACATCAGAAACATAAATCTGTTTCAAAATACTAGTTGAAACTGAAGCAAAAAATTTTCAAAGAATACTGAAGCGATTGTTTTCCATGTATGAGTTATGTACACTAAACTTTAAACTGGCGCTCAATCTTTCTAAGCTGTAAACAATTATTATACTTAAATAGTTTTTTGCGTGAGCATCAAATAAATAGTTTTTTGCGTGAGCATCAATAAACTTCGTCAAAAAACATAATAGATCATGCCTTGAGGAAGCGCTCTGTAATTCAAAAAAAAAACGCTTGTTAAAATATTTTTGAAATTATTAATCAGATTATCATAAAAGTAAGGAGAGAAAAATGAGCATGAAAGAGTTTCTATATCACAAATCTATCCAAATTGGCCTAATGTAAAAGTTGCTTCAGAAACAAAAAAAGTACCTTGACTTACTAATGTGATAGATCGGCCTTGTGCTCATATTACTTTGGGAGACCGACAAAAATCTAAATAACATGGTTTATTATTTGAAAATGACATATTTAACCTCGTATTTATCTAACAAACAATTTTGCTTGTTGAAGCAAGTGAGAGATCACGTATAATAATGTTGTTTTTAGATCAACTTTGGCAACTAAGTAAAATTTTTCAATGGAACGTTTTTTGACCGCAATGAAGATAATCTGGGCATTTGAACATTGCAAATGGGCCTAATTATGCGTAATGAAATCAAAAAGGGTAAAATCATTTGTGTAATTGGCCGGATAGAAGCAATATTGTTTAACTCAAACTCCATAGCAGGGCGGATTTAGGAGGAAGGGGGGCGGGGGGGCGGACGCCCCCTCCCCCCTTCAGGGATTCGACCCCCTGCCGACCCAAAGGGTCCCCCCTTTGATACTTTTTCAGAAATCCATTTTTGGCCGACTGACCCTAAAATTTTTCTAAAGGCGCCTTTGGCGCCAATATATACTAACTTTGAGGGGGAGCCCGCGCCAAAAAAATGCAATTTTTTGGTCAAAATTTTCCAACAAGTGCCCAAAAACGGCTTTTTTGACTGTTTTTTCAAAAATTTGCCTGCGGCGCAGAAAATTTTGCCAAAATAGGGGCAAAACAGTGCTTTGGGAGAGTTCGAAAAGTCAATTTGGTCGACCTAAAAAAAATGTCGTCAAAATCCGCCCCCCCCCCCTCGAGAAAAACCTAGGTCCGCCCCTGCTCCATAGTGTCTTCATTTTCCTCCAAATTTGGCAATATTTGGTTAAACAAAAACTGGACAATTTTGTATGACCATTTGATGACAAATTATGTGGTGAACTTGTTTCTGCTGAGTGAAATAAAATTAAAACAAAATAAAGCTGCTTCATAACCTTTTCTTTGTTTTTTTTTAAATAATCAAACAATCACACGAGAGTTTTGAGAAACGCGTCAAATTAAGGACTTAATTGTTTTCTAGGAGCACTCGGAAAATCAATTTGATCGACCTAAAAATTGGTCGACAAAATTTTCAAAATTTAATTCAAAATCCGCAATTCTTCGAGTTAATCCTAGATTTGCCCCTGATTTTGCATATAACAAAGTACTGAATAGACCAAGGAGCATGCCTCAATCCAACTTGGAAACGGGTTGAGTCTCCGCTTACGCGCTTATAGCACAAAATATATCGCTTGATAATTGTCCTAAATTGGCCAAATTTGCAATCATTAAACAAAAAATTACAGGTTAAAAGTCTTTTAAGACTTGAGTTCAGAACAACAGTATTTTCAAATGATAACAAACAAGTTCCGTAAAAAACTGCTAAAAAAGTCAAAATAAGTTCAGTGAAAAAAACACCCTGACTACAAATGTCCCGTTTCTTTCTTCGAAAATCGGACCAATTACAGAATTTATGCCTTTTTTCTATAAAACTATTTTATGATTTCGGAAAACTGAAAAGATGAACAGAAATATTTTTAACAATTGAAGATAACATTCTAAACTACTCGGCGTCAATTTGCTGAGAAAAAATGTTTTATTCTAAAATCATAATATCTTAACAACTTGAAGACAGTTTTTTTAGGTCTGCCAATTAAATTTTCGAAATATGCCGAGAACCAAGAACGAACATAAGTGACAAAAAAAATTTTGCCACAAACTTTCTTTAAAAATTAATCACCAAATATTTGTCCCTCAAAGTTAGGTAAAAGTAGTAGCAAATATCCCCATTTTAACAATCATTTACAATATTTCTTCCACACCAGTAGAGAAAATTAGTAGTAAAGAAACATTTTTTTCTTAAATCAAACTTCATTTTAAATATTATTTGGAAACAAATTTTGCTTGCAATACCTGAAAGAATTTAAGTGCACGAGAAAAAAACCTTGAAAATATTCCAGGTAAATTGCAATGGTTTTCTGGGTCGTACTTTTGAGTCTGGAAACTTTTTGATTTTGGCTAAAACTTCGTTATCAGAGTTCGATTAAACTGATTTTACTTGCTCGCTTTTTAATTCGTAAAAATTCGGTTTGCTTTAGTAATTGTTACGGGTTTTTAAGAAAGTGTCGCAACAATTGTGCTCGGCGTGGTTTTTTTCACCAAAAAAAATTCGACTTTTAACAAAAATTTTTTTGACGGATTTGTTTATATCAACCGAAAAATATTGTTATCTTGAGCTCAAATTAACCAAAATATTTCACCTGTGATCATTTTTAGTAAATTTATGAGGGTTCAAAAATTGCATATATGAGACAAGTAACGCGCGATATATTTCGCGCTATTATTGCGTAATTGGAGATATAATCGCTCTGAGAAATTGTGACAAATTTGTTGATGCAGGTTTATTATTGTAATTTCTGCAAAACTAGGAGCAAATTTTATCACTTTGTACTTCATATGGCGTGTGGTGGGATGGTTTAAACAAATTTAAAAAAAAAGCAGATTTCTTTTTTATTTTTGATTGAGAAATTCGTCGTTTTTTCTAAAGCAAACGCTGTTCTATAGACCTTTATAGGCAGTCGGGATGTTTTCAGGGTTTCTTCCTGATACGAGCAGTCTCTTCTAGGGTTTCACGACCTTTTACTGAAAGTGAATAAATAAGCTCGTATCGAAACTCGATATTTTTCAGATTCTCAATTCCTCCTAAAAAAATATAACTCACGCTCTCATCTTAGTCTGGTTTTTTCCAACACTTCTAACTCACGTTTGCATCTCAATCCGTTATTTTGTAACTCTTCTAACTCATGCTCTCATCTTAGTCTTTTTTCTAACTATTCGAAACTCGCGCTCTCATCATAGTGTGGTATTTTTGAACTCTTCAACTCATGCTCTTTCTCATTTTAGATGATATTTTTCTAATTCTTCGAAACACACGCTCTCATCTTAGTCTGGTAATTTCTAGCTCTTCTAACTCATTGTCTCAACTTAGTTTGATATTTTTCTACCTACATGCGCTTCTGCTATTCATGATTAGTTTTTTTTTGTATATGTCTGAGTTCCCTTACACTTTTACGGAAAAATTTATTTGGGCGTGAACAGTTCAATTGCTCAGTTTTTACAGTTCAATACGCATCAATGATCAAGTTGTTTGAAAATCAGGTACATCTGTAACTACAAGATCACGCAAATTTGAAAATGTTTGATCTGCGTTATTACTTCTTGTTTCAAAAAAGCAGTTCAAATGCTCGGACAGTACTGAATAGGTTTGCAAAGTCAATGCGGGCAAACACTCTTGTTTTTCTACAAAAAAAAACAAGCAAAAAGATAAAACAAACGATTCAATTATAATATTAAAACATAGTTCAAAAAGCTTTCTGATCATATCATATATTTCTTAAGCAGTTGCCGTGGCCCAGATGATGTCGCAAGCAGGATTTTCTATTTTTTGTTTTCAGATTGCAGAATATTTGGATTAATCTTTAATGATGATATTTGAAAAAATCCATTCTAGAAGCTCTTCAAAAAAATTCTTTTGAAATTTTTTTTTCAATATTGAACACTTGAGAACCATTTGAGTAAAATATACTAGAATTTTGCAGCGTGTTCGGCTCTTGATGGATAACTATTTTCAAATTCACTGCAGCACCAGCGGATATAAGGATTGGGGGCGATTTGACCACCTGCCGACCCATAGGGTATTATAATTTGTAATACTTTTTTACTTTTTTTGTTATAATTTTATACTTTTTTTCCGATATTATGCTAAAAAGTGAATAAAGGGTCATCACTTGCTTGAATTATCAGCCCAAGTTTGCGTTCGCGTCGAATCAGACCACTTTTTCGTCAAATAAAAGGTTTTGATGCCAATAAGTCGAGCCTGTTCTTTTCTCAGATGACCTGATACTGATGTCGGAGTCTTTCAAAATTTCCGTGATACGAAAATATAATTTTTTTGTGAAACGAAAACATACTGAAGCAGAAAAAAAAAACGCGTGCGTTTTCAAACAAGACATTTTAACCACTTTCTTTGATAAAAATTTATTTTGATTTTATAGTCTTTTATGATAGAGATATAAAATTTATGTTGTAGCAATTGTCCGAATAAACTTTGTAGTTGTAGTTTTTTTTCTGACAAGTTTGGAAACTGAAAATAAAAATTTTTTAAACAGCTTAAAATTTTAAACAGCTTAACCTTTTTTAAATCTCAATTTTTGTGAAGCTTAGATATTTTTAACATGACCAAATTTTAAATTAGAAAAAAATGTTCAGCTGATACTGAGGTTGTGGTTCATAGTATCGCGAACGTTTTTTTCTTAATTTCCAGATGGTCGCGTTCAAAACTGGGTGTTTTAAGAACGCAGCAACGGAATTTCCACATTTCGAGACTTTGCTGACCAAAGTGATGCGCCCGCCATCGGTGTGATTGCGGAAACTTAGACGCGTCCGGCGCGACCGATTTGAAAAGAAAGTGGCTTTGAAAAGAAAGCTGCTGCTTTTTCGGCTGTTGGACTTTTTCATTGCCACAAATTTATGTATAATTTATACTATTCTTTTTGTATTTCATATACGACTAAACCATAAGTGTTGCTAACAATTTAAATTTTGATTCTCTGAAACTTGTTTTTATTTTATTCTGATTTTCATTTCCTGACGTTTCGAAATTTGACTTTTTATCATCGTTTCATTAAGCCTTCAAAAACTCTAAGTTATATCCTCCTAATTACGCTTATGGAACATTTGCCCGATATCAATCGTAACTTCTGAGACTGGTATCCAGACTGGCGAGACTGCATGTTCGGACTAGTGTGACATAAATTCAGAATATATCACAGCTATTTTCCAGACTCTTGCGACCAAAACTTTCGATATTTTGTCCGCGATTTGAAAACCCCGTCCAACTTGCGAGTTTTGTCCGTTTATTAAGTCTGATGATTAGTCGTGGATTTCGACCCAGACTTTTCGGAAGCCAAATAAAAAATCCAAAAAAAGACAAACATCTATTTCGTCACAAGTCACGAATATTAAAAGTTCAGACCAAGTAAATAATCTCTGCCAAATCTTTTTTGGGAGGAGATGGCATCGTTAGTTGGAGATAATTTTTTATTCAATCAGAATTCAGCAGGTTATATGTTGGCTTTTGAGCGTTGCCAGTTAACTATAGGGGACGATCGTTCACTTGGTTAATTTGGGGAGGGGAAATGTGTTTTTTCTCTTCTTGAACTGAACGCTTAAGCATAAAAAGTGCGCTTAGAGTTGGGATTACGCTGGAAAATAATAACCATTTTTGTGGTTTTGTGGACATTGTAAAAGTGAGAGGGCAGGACGGGGGCATAAACACTTGGAAAAGCTGCGAATGTTTATTTATATCTATCATAATTCCTGAGACTTAGAAAGTGGATTTGAACAATAAATCAAATAAGTCACCTTGTTTTGACGTTAAAATCCCCCACATCGCGGTTAATTTCCAGCTTTAGAGAAATGATTTTAATTTCAAATCAGGATGATGTCATTAAGTTGTCACGCCGATCGGATGTATTTGGCCTATAAGTTTTTTCATTTTGTCCTTCAAAAAATAGCCATAATTTTAGTTTTTTCTTTCAAAAACCTCATTAGCCCCAGCTTTAGGAAAATAACTCAGATAAATCATGATCAAATTTTACTTTTGCTAGTAAATTACTTCAGCTGATTTGAGGGGTTTCTAAATACCATTACAATAGCCTGACATTAATGTTTACCTTAATGCAGATCTAAGGACCACAAATTTAGTTATATTTAATGGCTCATGTTATGCTATTTTAATACGACTTGCTAAGATTGATAGCCTGTCGTTGGAAGATTAATTTCACTTTCAGAAAATTTTATGATGTTTTTTATCACTCTTTTTGATAACCTGTTCTCAATATCAAGTTCAAAAAAAGGAAACTTTATTGTTTTACTGTGTAATTTCACAAAAGAGGCTACAAGGTTTACTCGATTTCAAGCTCTCAGACTAGAAAATGAAGCCCTGACCAAAGGAAATCTTTAAAAATGAGAAAAACCAAATTGGTATCAACCATTTTTTGCTCTTTAAACTAATACTAACATTTGATATTATCGATTTTTATAAACGATTGATTTTTTTCATTCCATAATAATGTTTTGAGATTAACCAGTTCAGAATCTAAAAAGGCCAATTTTTCATTCTATAAATTCATTCTATAATAATTTTTTGAGATCAACCAGTTCAGAATCTAAAAAAGCCATTTTTTTAACGTACATAATCCCATTTTCAGAGTTATTTATTTTCTTGGACCAAAATTTGCGGTTTCTTCGGCACGTCTTCAACTTATAGTGGAGATGTGGAAGATGATATTGTTATGGAAGAACTGCTCAATTTTTATATCTTTTTATCATTGAAAATACAATTTTCTAACAGCAATGTACCAGTGTCGAGTGTGAATAAACCAGCCGAAGTATAAACCAACCGAATATAGGCAGTGTATATAAACCGGCCAAAAATTTACGTCATATGAAACCAAAGTATATAAACCAGCCAAAAAGTTACGTCATATGAATCAAATTTGCACAACTTTCGTAACTGTTATATAATTGGTACATAACTATTATATAACAGTTACGCATTGTCTGCTGGTTTATATGGCAGCTGGTTTAAACATCGGCTGGTTTATAAACCACCACCAGTGTCACTAAAGACACTCAATTTTGCAGATTCTGAGCAACTCTGAATCATCGCTGAAACAGTACTGACTGAAGGAAATGTTGAAGATAATCATAGTAAATGAATTGAATCAAATGGTTCTTTTTCCCGGGTCAGATCCGATCCCGCAACCTTTTACTCTACAGCACCATGTTTCATCAACTGTGTCAATAGATACTTGGTATCACTCAATAGGTTTATTTTAAACATTATTAGGTACATAATAATCACAAACTATTATTACTTACATCACCAAAAAGGTCTCATAAGAAAAACTAAATTTTTAAAACTTTTTTTCCCTAAATTTCAACGAATTCTGTTATGAAAAACAATTGTTTCAATGGTTGTTCAATATACTGGTAGTTTACATGACATGAATCTATGAAAGCAAAAAAATGAGCAATATGTTTGTTCAATTTATGATACAATTAAGAAAAAAATTTGCGCTGAATATCAATCCACAAACCAATATTTATATAATACTGTGAGTTTATAGCCGCGAAAAAAAATAACCTTTGGTTGCCATAGTCTGCAAATGAACCACGAATGTCTGGTCATGAAGTTGCGACAACCGGGACCTGGAGGGCAGACCTATGGATAAAATGTAAGAGCGCTACAAGTGGGCTTAGAAAAATCGGCGATGAGATCGATATCTCCAATTATAAAAAATGGAATTGAGGAATAGAAGCCAGAAAAAAATTATTATTATATTTTAAAAAAGAGCGGAGGAACCAAGCCCAAAATCTGATTAAGCAATAAACAGTTTGGATTTCGTAACAAAAGCTCTACAATTGATGCAATTGTGGAAACTTTAGAGGTTCTTATTGAAAGCAATAATACTGTTAAATTAACGCACTGCACACTCTTAGATCTATCTAAAGCTTTCGATACCGTTGATCATAATACCCTTATTCACAGTGTCACCTTTAAGGGCTGAGAGGCATTCCTCTTAATTTACTTAAATCCTACCTCAGCAATAGACACCACTATGTCTTTCATTCGAGCAATTATTCAGCAACAGAGAAGCTTCATTGTAGGGTACCTCAAAGTTCTGTTTTGGGTCCCCTGCTTTTTCTTATTTATATCAAGGATCTTCCCAATATACGACAGCACTGTGAATGTATTCTTTATGCGGATGACACTAAACTTTTTGGAATACTCAACGAAACTAAAGAACTTAAAACAAATTTGGAACTAATATCCGAATGGATGGAAAACAATAAACTTACAACAAACAAAGGAAAAACACAAATAATAATTACAAATGGGGAAAAAATTGAAAGTTTTACTTGGAACCAAAACACGATAGGACTAAAAAGTGCAGTTTAATACCTGGGATTAATTTTGGATCGAAATGTTACTTTCAACCAACATATTGAATCAGTCAGAAAAAAATTGCAATCGATTCATATGCATTTTTATCAAACAAAAGAGTTTCTCAGCTCATCTGTTCTCATTAGAATTTACTAGCAGTTTAAACAACCAATATATCAATATCGTGTATTATACTACGGAGTTGCCTATAAAACCGCTTTAAAAAACTTGCAATAACTACAAAAATTTTTAATTCGGTTTGCGTTTGGCCTCAATAAAAACCTAAGAAGTAAGGATTAGTGGAAAAACTGTGTGAGCAAACACGCAGAGTGTTTGCTCAATTAATGACTTACACGTATACGAACTGCTGAAATTACTCTCTAAAGTAATAAGGCGAGAACGCGAAAATGACAATGTGAACAGTTTTATTACAACAAAAAAATTAGACAAATCACTCGATACCAATGCAATTTTTTTTTTGACAATGGTTCCATGGTTCTTTTTCGCACCATGTTTGTGAGACAAAAAGAAACATTCGAACTTTGGTTTTGATCTTTTGCTTTGTGACAACACTCAAGAACTGGGACAGAGCTATGATGGTTTAGGGGGGTCTTCGTCTTTTGCCAATACAGAATGTCGTTTCAAACTTCTTATGTCAAACTTTCAAAATCGTTGGTCTTAAAATAATTTCTACCAATCGATATAATCGTATACGTTTTTCAAATTTTTTTCAGCAGAGTCGATCGCGGATACTTTTGACCCAGTAACACCAAAGCCACCTAGCTTTTTTGATTGTGCGGAATTCAGTTGTTTTCGTCGGAAACGCCGGTTGCAGATAGTTTTTGGAGCCACGCCGGTAGTACAAAGTCTGGAAATTTTGAATTTAAGTAGTGGCTGTCGGTAAAAACCCAATTTTGGTTGCGACAGGCTGGAAAGGCAAAAAACTTAAATGCGGTAACTTAGTTATAAAACGCCAATCTTGATCGGGGTCTTCAGAAATGCTCTGCAACTTAAAACCAGGTAGCTGAAAACACCAATGATGGATAATTTTTGAAAACACCAATGGTGCATCTTAAATGAGTAATTTTACTTATGGTTAAATAGGTGCATTCTAATTTATTCATGTAAACTCGAACTTTAAGTTGTGCCTTATGTCTCCAGGCTTAACTGTTAGGTTCTGTTAAGTAGCGACGATCACTGTCTCTTGAATTGATTTTTAGTCCAGTTCTACGCGGAACGAAGTAGGTCATAAGTGAAAACGTGGAACTTGATTCAAATTTACAATATACCGTAGGGAAGAAAATCTCTCTGTGGAACTATAATTTAAGATGGTTATTTTAAAACAACCCTTGTGTTTCTTTGATACAGGAAAATGTTCTTTTGTACGATATATTCTGTCGGATAATTTGGGTAACTATTCAAAAAAGTCTATTTGTGATCCATTTTTCCGTTCCTAATTTTTGACATCTTGAAAAGTATGACCAAATTTTTTCAAATTTGCTGCATCGCGGGACATTTGTTCAACATAATTGAAATAGTTTCTGCTATGATTCGGATATTAACATCCTTTGTTCTCAATCTGTTGGTTGTTCCTAGAAAAGCTTAAAAAACGACCACAAAGAAATTACTTAGAAAATTATTGACACCCGATTTGAATGTAGATTCCTATAACCAGGCCAAGACTCTAAGTTCTGCTCCTTTTTGTTTCCTTCACATGTTTTGACCAATCGAGGTTTAAAAAATTGATTAGTTAAGTTTTCGGCACAACAAAATAAAATATTATTGGCGAATATTTTTGTGGGAAATATAATAAAAAAAACTGTTATGCCATTAAAATTTGTATTCTTGCACTATTTTTCTTGTTTAAAGTTCGATCTCTTTAGTTTTCCAAAACAAGCAATTCTTAATACCTCAGTTTTTGAGAAGGCAGCTAACAAAAATGCCATTTTTGAGGTTATATATCCTGTCACTTCACGAAGTAGTAGGAACAAAAGAACAGGTTGTTTTTTCGGTCGATTTCAGGTACCTCAGGGAAAGCTTGTAGGGAGTCAAATGCGAAGTCTTTCTGGCCGCGGTGCGGATTCGAGAAACAATACAAAAAACGTTGTCTCTGCTTTTGTAGACAGTATGAGCAAACTTACAATTGAGGCGACGAAAGGCTAAACTCAATTGACTTTTACTGAAGGCAAAATATTTTTTTCTGTTATTATTTTTTTAATTTTTGTATTTCTTTCATTGCTGTCGGCGCATTTTGTGCCAATTGCGAAACATCCAGCTACTCTTATCGTTTGGTTAATTTTGAAGGTATGTTGGTATTTTGCATTACTGAAAACTGTGAGAGAAATTTTTTGCTTTTCTCGCTCCTACTTGTGTTTCCAATTAGGAGAAAAACCACCTGCTTCTTATTAATATTTTTGCATAATTAATTATGCCTATATTAAAAATAGCTCCGCGTGATTTGAGGGTGAGCAAAAAATGTCACAACTGCTGATTGTCGCAATTTCATTAATTTGTTTTCTTTCTATAATGAAAGTGTAGCAAAATTAATCTAATTCACTTTTCAGTATGGCAAAGTGAAATGCTAAGTGACTTTTTTCGACTTTTTGTATCGTTTTAATGGATTGTTTTTGCTGCTGAAGCCATCATTGGAAACAGCTAATTGACTATCGAAATTACTATGCAAAAAATGTTCGGATAACATTTGCTAGAGGAGGAAAAGGAATTAGCTGAAACACCTTAGTTCCCTTTTCTCAATTGTTTCCCGATTTAGCATAGGCGCGTTAAAGTGGCCCAAAAAGTAAGTAGGTGAATTGACCTTTCTACGGCGCCCAGTCGAATAAGACTAATGTCGCAGATGCTTCATCTAATAACAGGCTATTAATTAGATAAAAACCCTAGTTTACTACCCATCTTACCAGCAAAATTAATGGCCTAACTAAGTTATGCTGGCATCAAAAATCAGCCGCATCTGAATTACAATTACTGTTCAAATGAAAGGTTAATTTAGGATTTTCACCAATAGGAGAGATAGTTTCTAAAATAAAAACAACCTACTATAAGGTCGACTGAATCGGTTTTGCCAAAAAATTTTGCACCGCGGTAATTTTTTTTAAATGGGCCAGTTCCTGAAGGCTTTTACCGTAATAAACAAGCTGCCCTCTCAAAATTAGAGGCCCAAGGCATCTTCAAACTTTTGTATGTTGCGTTGGCAGAAATGATTTTTTTCATTTCTATATCCTTACAATTGTTTTCAAAAAATTAAATTTTCTTCGAGCCCTCATTTTAATAATGAATTCTGAATTTTGTTTGGGTAATATTATAATGTTTTGCAGGTTTTCTTTGAGGAGATGCTGTGATTGGCCAACTTTGAAGTAATCAGTTTAACAAATCTGACTTTCAATTTTCTCACTGCAACCTATGAATTTACCTCCTAAGCAAAGCAAATATGTTTCCTCAACTATACTTTTACTGATTTTAAATTATTTTTATTTATTTAACCTGCAACGAAATCAAGAAAAATTATTAGCAAATACTTCTATTTTCGATAATCATCACTTCACAATTTGCCCTGGTGGTGAATATTTTTTGGTTTCCATTATTAAATTATCAAGTTAGCTAGTTACTTGTTTTGCTAACTTCTGATTATCAGTCTCTAATACAAAGCTCTAGTTTTAACTTCCGCAATTTCGCTGCTTGTTCATTTCAGTTCAAAAGAAAACTCATTTAAGTTTCTATATCAAAGCACTTCACTTAAAATCGGCAATTTTTCCCCGGTTTATGTCAGACGTTTTTATTGGTAGTCATTATAAATTTTCATCGCATACTTGAAAAATTCATTTTTTGCTCTTTTTTATTTCTCTCCTCATTTTATGTAGTCTCAGAATACCAATCAAATTAGTCATGAATAATGTATCAGAAAATTTTAATGTAAATGTTGACAACGGAAGCGAAGTGGATTTGAAAATGCCAGGAAAAGTGACAAAAGTTCAGAACTTATCGAAAAATTCGACCTTTAACGAATCATTTGAGGATGCAGCTATGGAGTTTATTATTACGGACCCCATAGTTTATGCCCTGTTTAGCGTTCTGACAGTTATCGGCTCATTTATAATCGTGTGGTTGTTTGTAACAACTAAAAAATTGAGATCGATTACTGGTTATTTGATGGTTTCGATAACCGTTATTGACACGTGTACTGCGTTGTTCATTTTGGCCCCTTCGGTTTACACGACTATCGCGAGACGAGTGCCATGGGAACACACGACACTATGTTCACTCCAGGTAATTCCGAAGTTTGCTATTTGTTTCTATCAATCACCCAACTATATTTATTGCTTTCCAATCCAATTTAAGCTTAGCAAAATTTTACTGCACAAGTCGCAAAGAAGTTTCCAAGAATAGTTTAATTGGTACAAAACTGGGAAAAAATGTCAAAAATTTTCTTTGATTTCTTTCTTTTTTATTCAAACTGAAATGAATGGCATAATTGGTAGCATAATTAATACGCTTTTTTAAGCATAATAATTAACCATTGGAAGCATAATGAATGATTGCATAATTGTTATAATTTTTAAGCATTATAATTAATCATTGAAAGGTGAAAAAAAACTAGCTCATTTTTGAAACACCAAAATTAAGAATGATTTTCATTCAATTTTTGCTAAATTTTTAAAACTGAAGAGCAAAAATTCAGACAGTTTTTCTCGACATTGAGCAGTTTCTTTAAGTGATATTTTTGGAATCTAAATTATGTGTCAGAAAGAGATTTCTAATGTCTCCTGTTTAATTTCTACATTCGCGCGAAAAAAACAACAAATATAACAAGGTCAACAGTATAACAACTAATCATCATCTACTCTTTTTTTGTTTCGAGCAAAATGTGTTTATTTTTTTTACCCAAGTTACTGCAATTCCAATGTGTTCACAGTTTTCCATTTGAAACGCGTCAATTTATCTGAAATTTAGATTTATTTAAGAGAGTATTCAGGATTAAGACTGCTCTTTGTAGTGTTTTGAGAATATCAAATAAGCCCCCTATCAAAGCTGAAATATTTTTTGGTACGAAAAAATGATAATGATATGACTGTATTTTGAAAAAAATGCAAATTATGCTCACAAATCATGATTTTGCGAGCGCTTAGTTTCACTACGAACACATTATTGTTCCGACTTTCGATACGAAAGTAACGGAATATTTGTGCTCGGGGTGGGTTTTTTTTTTCTTCAGACAAATTTCGACTTTTTAACTAGCCACATTTGACGGAATTTTTTTATATCATTCGAAAGCTATTGTTGTCCTGAGCCTAAATTTGAAAAGATATTTCACCTGTGATCAGCGTAAGCGTAAGCGGAGATTTAATCCGTCTTAGAAATCGTTCCAAATTGGTTAAAATAAGCTTATTTGCCATAATTGATTTGTTACAAGGAGCGAAATCTTTTGTTTTGTACTAAATATGGCGTGTTTCAAATTTTTGGGAAAAAGTTTTTCATTTTATTTGATTTCATTTCATCTTTTTTGTGTTGTTTATGTTATTACTGCTCCATATACGTTAAAAGGCAGTCGGAACTTTCAGAGCTTCGCCCTGATACGAGCAGTCTTATTACTTTTTGTGGATTCCACAAACTGTTCTGGTTTCCGCAAACTTTGCTGCGAGTTCCTCAGAGTCGGCTGCTTTTGGAGTGGTTTTGAGCAATACAGCATTTTAGTTTTTTAGTCTTGGTATCCAAAACAGCAAAAAAAAATCAAAGAAAATATAGTCGCGTAGCGAGTTTTGCGATAAATCTTTTTTTAGCCTGTTGAAGAGTTCGCTTAAATTTCACAACAAAACCCATTTTGGCCTCATATTGTTTCTCTGCTTTTTTCTGTCAGACAGTGCTTGTATATTTTGAGCCAATTTAGATAACGTTCACGCAGATCCAGAAAACTGAATTTATGAGCTTCAAACATAACCCTTGATTACGTAAGCTGAATAAAATGAACGTTGGTTGTTTCCAGGATTGAAAAGAATTGAGCAATTTTTTATTGTAGAAATCTTACAGATGAATAAATTAGATAAGTGCTTCAATAAAGTTCTATATATCTTTTGCAGTTTTAATGCCAAAAACCAGTTTGATTGCTTTGCACGAATTTGTTCCTATAAAAAAATTATTTTCGAACAATTTCAACGGATGTTTTCCATTTGAGAACTTTAAAAAATTTTTTTTTATGCTTTCTGGGAGTTTTGGCATTTCGGAGGGAGCCCACAATTCACAAAACACGAGAAAACAACACATTAAAAAGATTGTGTCATTTGCAACAAAAACAAACCAAATGTGACATTTGCAACAATTCTGATATCTTGTAACAAACTGTTATCAAGGTGAAGTTGAATAATGTAGACAGTTGAATTTTTGGAAATCAATTATTTTTTCTATCACTAGCATTCAAGTGCTTCCCAGGAATTGTCATCACGGAGAATTATAATTTAATAAAGCTTTTAAGGGATTAATTTATTAATAAGCTTTCAAATTGAGCAAGTTTTGTTTATGAAGTGGTAAAATGTTGAGATAAAAATTTAAATTTGAAATCCTATTCAAAGTGAACAAGACTGCTCGTATCAGGGCGAAGCCCTGAATGTTCTGACTGCCTTTTAAGGTCTATGGAGCATTAATAAGATGAAAATTTTCAATGTAATAAAAAAAAAATTTGAAAAAATTTGAGATTTTATTTAAAAACATCCCCCCCACACGTCATATTAAGTTTAAAGTGGTAGATTTTGCGGCTATTAACAAATCAATTATGGCATATAAGCTTCCTTGAACCAATTTGGAACAATTTATAAGACGGATTAAATCTCGCCTACGCGTTAATAGCGCGAAATTTATCGCGCGTTAATTGTCCCAAATTGACCAAAATGGCAATCTTTAAACCCCCAAAACTTTACAAAAAATGATCACAGGTGAAATATCTTTTCAAATTTAAGCTCAGGTCAACAATGTTTTTCGAATAATATAAAAAAATTCAGTCAAAAATGGCTAGTTAAAAAGTCGAAATTTGTCTGAAGAAAAAAAAACCCACCCCGAGCACAAATATTCCGTTACTTTCGTATCGAAAGTCGGAACAATAAAGCTCCAGAAATTATTTTGACAAAATCAAGACTAAATGATTGTATGCAAGTAGCACAGAGGTTTCCAACCTCACTTTTTTGAATTAGCTCTTTGGTGATTTTTGCATTTGAAAGGAAGACACTTATTCACAAATTGCGAAGCAACTTGAAAATCAAATTCTTAAAGAACAAGACTGCTCTTATCAAAGCAACACCCTCATATTTTTCGACTGCATTTTAGATCTATGGAGCAGTAACAACATAAAAAAATTGAATGCAATAAAAATGAAAAGGGTTTTGTTTAATTTGAGATTTTTTGTAAAAATCATCCCCCCACACGCCATATAAAGTACAAAGTGATAATTTCGCTCCTAGTAACAAATCAATTGTGGCAAATAGGCTTCCTTCAATCAGTTGGGAACAATTTCTATGATGGAATAATTTTCCGCTTACGCGTTAATAGCGCGAATTATATCGCGCGTTAATTGTCCTAAATTGACCAAAATGGCAATATTTAAACCACCATAACGTTACGAAAAAGGATCACAAATAAATTTTTTTTCTCATTTAAGCTCAAGTCAATAATACTTATGAATGATTAGAAAAGTTTTGTCAAAAATGGCTAGTTAAAAAGTCGAAATTTGTCTGAAGAAAAAAAACCACCGAGCTCAAGTATTCCGTTAATTTCGTTACGAAAGTCGGAACGAACAATAACAATTCAGTTAATTTTATAAATTATACGCCGCTCAGAAACAAGGGTTAGAGTTTTGTCTGCAGATTGAATTGAAATAAATTGAGCTCAGCCATTTCTGATAATTTTTGATTGAATTTGAATATTGTTCAATAATAATCTAGAAACAGTTTGCGAAGTTTGCAAACATGAAACTTCAATATTTCCGTTAAATAATTGGTGGTCTTCTTTTTCATTAATGTTAAGCCCGTAAAACGACATCAAGTTTTTTCCAACAAAAATAAAATCTTTCAAATAATTCCGGTAGCCTTTTCTTCAAATGATTTGAAATTTGAGTTGAGCTGCATAGTAAAAAAAATAGCTTGTCGTAAGAACTAAATTAAAGTTTTGAGTGGGGTGCAATCTTTCAAAGGCATTTATCTAAAAATATTGCAAAACTATAAAATTCCTTTCAGATATATATTTTTTCAGTTTTATCACAAATAGGCTTCCTTCAATCAATTGGGAACAATTTCTACGATGGAATAATTTTCCGCTTACGCGTTAATAGCGCGAATTATATCGCGCGTTAATTGTCCTAAATTGACCAAAATGGCAATATTTAAACCACCATAACGTTACGAAAAAGGATCACAAATAAAAATTTTTTTCTCATTTAAGCTCAAGTCAATAATACCTATGAATGATTAGAAAAGTTTTTTAAAATGGCTAGTTAAAAAGTCGAAATTTGTCTGAAGAAAAAAAACCACCGAGCTCAAGTATTCCGTTAATTTCGTTACGAAAGTCGGAACGAACAATTTTTGATTGAATTTCTGATAATTTTTGATTGAATTTGAATATTGTTCAATAATAATCTAGAAACAGTTTGCGAAGTTTGCAAACATGAAACTTCAATATTTCCGTTAAATAATTGGTGGTCTTCTTTTTCATTAATGTTAAGCCCGTAAAACGACATCAAGTTTTTTCCAACAAAAATAAAATCTTTCAAATAATTCCGGTAGCCTTTTCTCTCTGTCTCTCCTCACAAAAAAAAGTCTATCCAAAAGTATCTATAATTTTTTTAAACTCAATTTTCCCCCATTGTTTGGATGAATTTACAGCTAGTTGTACTCCTATTTATTAATGGCTGAGATGTTTTTTGAAAACCTTTTTGGGTTGAATGATTGATTTCTTTTCTTGTAAGCTTCATTTGTTTGGCTTTTTTTTTATTTTTGACTCTTGCTATTTTTTGTTTTTTGTTGTCTTTTTATCTAAAATAATCAAAAAAATACATGCAAGAGGGGTTATTTTCTCCTGGTCATTTCATGGGTTGCAATTTATAAGACGCGACCGGAATGACCCTACCAGTTTTAAGATATCTTTGTTTGAAATTATAAAAGTTAGGCGGTTTGAACACTTCTATGAAGATTGTTTTTAGATGTCCAATAGAACTTGCCCATTTGAGCTAAAGTGTTTTTTCCATGCTTGTAATCTACTCAACGCGCAATTGAATTCTTGAAAATAGAGTTTTCCCGATTCAAATGATTTGAAATTTGAGTTGAGCTGCATAGTAAAAAAATAGCTTGTCGTAAGAACTAAATTAAAGTTTTGAGTGGGGTGCAATCTTTCAAAGGCATTTATCTAAAAATATTGCAAAACTATAAAATTCATTTCAGATATATATTTTTTCAGTTTTATCACAAAATTAAGCAAAAAACTAAGCCACCTACATTCCGACTGCTGTTCCTGGTGATTGAAGTAGCTCTTGGTGCAAAAAAAGAGCAAATTTTCCACTTTTTTTTATAAAAAATTTTGTTTCACCTAAGGAATCTTCATCAACGCGCAACGTCGTGTCCTAGATCAAGTGATAATTGTGCGAAAATAAACGGAAAATTATAGCAAATTAGCTGCTTCAATTCAATTCAGTTAGAAAGTATTTCTGAGCCGGAATGACTAGTCTTCTAGGTTTCGCGTATCAAAAAAGGGAACTGTTGTTTTTTGGAGTTGATTGCATGTCACAGTTCATTCTTATCACAATTTCAAGGCTACAATGCCTTTTTAAAAGTAAAAAACTCAAAAAAAGAGTTTTATTTTTTTTTTACAATTTTGTTGGTCAGCAAAAAAAGAAATTTACCTGAAAACTCTGTAATTTTAAATGATATGCACGAAGAATTCGAATTGTAAGCTAAGACTGGAATGATGTTATGAAATCTTCATGGACTAATTACAAAAATTTTCTATATTGGGCCAATCAGTTGAAATGCTTTTTCCGACTTTTGAATAAAGTAACGGAATATTTCTACTTGGTCAGTTTTTTTTAAAGTTTTGAACTTTTAAGTAGCCAAATGTTAAATTATGTTTGCCTCATCTAAAAATTTTTGTTGTCTGGAGCTCAAAGGAAAAAAAAATTCTACCTACAAAATTGAGGTTTGAACACTGGCAATTTGAGAAATAGTTAAATTTGGAAAAGAGCTGGCACTTAAAAAAACCAATGAATTTTTCCATATTTATCAACGCGTAAGCAGCTCAAAAAAAAAATTCGCTCCTAATTGAATTGAGGCACTTATTTTATCCAAGTATTGAATTAATAGACCAGAAATTTTTTAGTTTGTTTTTGACTTTTCAAGTTGTTTCACAATTTTTACAATGTGAATATTTTCCTTATTGTTTGCGAAGCTCAAGGTTGACAGTAATTAGCGTTTCATCCGCAGCATTAGATAGATTTTGAAAATGAAGAATATTTTAAGAAAAAAAAACAGGGCAAAATTGAATTTTATTCAAAGAACAAACTCTAATCAAGCAATCAAGCAAAAATCAAGCAAACTAGAGTCAATATATTTAGAAAAAGTTGACAAAAAAAGCAATTCTGAGTTTAAAAGTTGAAACAAAAGAATAGTAATTGTTATTCCGTTTGCTACCAATCTAAATACGTACTCTGACACTCCTATTTTATCTTTGAAAAAACTGTGGAAAAATTTTAGACAAAAATTGCGCAGATTTGAAAACATTGCGCTCAAATTGAATCGAGCGATTAATCGAAGAGTTTTGTCAATGGCCTGGGGCTTATAACATTTTCATTGAAATCTACTTCAGTCAAGACAACGTATTTTAGGCGTCATAATTGTGCCGCTTCTTCTCGCCCTTATTCATTAGTTGATAATCTAATTTGATTATTGAAAAAAACTGTTCTTTCACTTAAATTATTTTTTGTTCGGTTATGGGGTTCTTTGACTGAAAGCTCAGGAAAAAAATAGATCAAGTCTAAAAACAAACTCGCTTGATTAAATTTGAACGATGAAACAATGAATATTGGAAAAAAAAACCGGCACAAATATGACGCAAAACCTTTGTTGGCATGATTGAATTAAATTTCATTCAAATGGTTATAAGCCCCAAGCGATTGACAAAACCCTTCGATTAATGTCACAAATTATTTTTAGAGCTACGTTTTCAAATCTGCGAGTTTTTGTTTTTCTTTAAACTTTTTTTGTTAATGTTTTCAAAGCTAAAAAATTGCAGCCAAAATACCTAGTCAGATCGGTAGCAAACAGAAATACAATAAAAGTTCGAATGTTTCACTTTTTTGTTTTTTTTTTTCATTCAGAGTTGTTTCATTTTTCTTTTCACATGAGTTATACGTATCAAGAACAAAGAAAAACGCTAATGACAATTTTTTTTAACGAAATGGCAGCATGACGTATGATGAAGCCAAGCAGTCACTACCTTTGTAAACTGTTTTTAAGAAAAATTTTCAAGGGTGGAAGTTTTATAGCTCACTCAGTTATCATATCGAAAAAATAATTAGCATTTAATTAGTTTACTCAACTAGCATTTTCAAGAAAAAAATCTGAAAATATTGATTCAATAAATTGGAGGACTTCTACGCCTAATGTTAAGTAACGTTATCCAGAGACCAAAGATTATCCACATTTTAACCTTATCCAGAGTAACCTAACGTTTTACAGCAGCCTTCACAGTAGCTTTTATAAATTCAGGCAAACATTAAGCATGACTCTTTTCATTCTCGTACTAAAAATCGTTTGATTGTTTTACAAAAAAACCGTTCATTATAAAATGAGAGATTCAATTCTGATATCTATCAGAATTGCACCTTTCAAATTTGTAATTACATATTTTAATACTAATACTACCAGGTGTGGATCTAGAGTTTTCTCAAGGGGGAGGCAGATTTTCCCAATAAAATTGCAAAATTGGATTTTATTTTTCTATGCCGACCAAATTGTTTTTCTGAGCTCTTTAAAAGACCATATAGACACAATTGTGGCCAAATTTTCTGCCCCGCAGAGAAAACAACAAGCTCAAATGTTTGTTTGTGGGCCTTTTTTGGAAAATTTTGACATTAAAATTAGTATACATTGGCAAACAAAGTTTTGGGCGAAAAGAGCTAATAAAATGTAAACATTAATTATTAGTCATCATATAATGATGCACTGATTTTTTTAACTGCATCCCCTCAAAATAAAATAAAACTAGTTTTTTTAAGTATCTGGTGGCATAATCACTACGTTAATAAATTTTCATTCTCTTTACAAGAAAAGAGGTAGTATAGCTTAAATTAAGCCGTATTCAACCTTATTTTGTTATTGCCCGGTTGTCGATGCCTCAAGGAAAGCTCGGACGTTTTATGTAGGGATCACATTATTGTTCGGACTTTCGAAGAAAGTGAGGAATATATATGCCTGGGTTTGTTTTTTGTTTAGACCGATTTTTAAAAAGTTGACAGCATATAGGTATCGATTCGAAAACCTCGTATTGTCAAATGAGTATGCTTGCACTCGACTAAAATGCCAAAGGGACTGCCACTCGAATATATTATTTTATTATGCGAACTATTTTTGCGTGGCAAATTGGTCGCACTCAAAATCGATCCAGTTTGAGGTAAGCAGGCAAGCTATTTGGTCTTATTAATTCCATACACGACTCAAACTGTAACCTTTTTAACCCGTTTTTTTTAACTCTTTTTAGATAACAGACGTGGTACTGGTCTAATTTAGAAAGTTGATCCCCAATTATTGATAAAACGTAAAATAGCAGTCGCCTCACCCATGAAATGACTTTTATCCATATCAACTATAATAAAAGTATAGTCCTAGGCCAGCACTGAGTCAATTGTCATTGCGATAAAAGTGGTGAAGCAAAACATTTATTTTTGGGCTGGTTTTATTTTTCAGTCCATTTTCGACTTCCCAACTAAGCGTATTTGACGGATTTTTTCATTCCATGTGAAAGATAGTTGTCTCTGTAGCTCTAATGTATAAAAAAAACTTTACTTGTGATGATTTTTCGTGATACGTGTTTAAAAACTGCTCGTTCGGCAAATTTGTCACACGATAAATTTTGTTCTTATATGAAGCGTGACCGGCAAAATATTGAGTTCCAAATTGAATTGAGACTAGTCATTTGGTCTTTTTAATAGGTCAGGAGACTCTAATTACATCTAATTACAGAGAGAGGGGGAGGGTAAAATTAAAAAAAAAATTGAACTATTTTGTCAACAACAAAACTTGTCAAACAACCTTTAATTACAATCGATACATCCAAGGCTTTGCCCTGATATGCGAAAAGTCTTGTTTATGAATAAGCGGTGTAGAGAATTTTATAATGGAATGTTTCTACCGGTGGCCCATCAATTATGATCGTAAGCTACAAGTATCTAGTTTCAATATTAAGTTGATACAACTTTTTTGACCATTAATTTTTTTAGTTGTTGATGTATTTTGTAAAAAGCCCACTTTTATTTATTGCTGCCAACATTGAAAATGGGGAGGAATTTGATTTTCGTGTGTGTTTTAGTTTTTTTCTTCTTTTTGTTTTTCAGGCAATATCAGGTACCACAAATAATCATCTGACTGGTTTGAGCGATGTATCATATTAAAGCCCTTAAAGTCGTGATCCGAACCAAATTTAAAAAAATTGAAACGGTTTCCCAGTGTCGAGAAAAACCGGTTTGAAATTTTTGATTTTTTGTCTTAGTTCGAGTGAATAAAGTGAGCGAGCAGTCTTATTATGGCTTAAAAGCTTATTATAGCTCAAATTAAAACGTAAAAAATTAGTTTTAATTGGGTAACGTTAGTTTACTTTGAGTATTTTAACGCCTTTTTGGAATCATAAGTTTCAAAAATTCAAAAGTTCTTCAATTTGCTTATTTAATATGGTTGTCGAATATACCTACTCCCTCAGATTTTTGTACTTAAAATAACTAATCCACCCCTTCGAAAAAAGACGACAATAATTTGAAAAAAGAAATTATTGTTTTTTTAAGACTATGGTCGGAACATTCTGTGCTACTTGCACATTAACAGGCTATCCTTGTTTAATATTTGTATTTGTTTTTGTATTCAACCATGAAACTGGTAGGAAAATTGAAATCAATTGAGTTCACTTTTTATGCAAAATCTTTCTCGCTTAATTACCATATTAGACCATTCTCATTCGTGTTTCCATTTGCAGTCAAAGGTTCCCAAAGCTTCTCATTTTCTTAGACTATTCCAGATCTTATTCACTTTTTAACGACATAAAAATTGACACTAGTTGACACTATTTTCGCGTTTATCTCTCCAAAAAGATCAAAATTGTTTGCGAGAAAGTTAAACGCATATCAATTGGCCCCCGTTTTCTTTTTTAAAAGTCTTTGGGTTTTTTGTAAAAATTTATGCGATTTCGTTGTTGACATCTCTTTTGAAACACTTACTCCTCTTGAAAAATCTAGATTGTATAATTCAAAAGTTTTCATATACAAAATGCCCTTCACACATTTCGTCCTTTATACAACTAATGGCACAGCCCGCTCTGCAAGTTTCGCCCTCAATATCTTACACACAAAGTCCTGTAATAAATATGGGGCAAAACTTGCGAGGGGCAAAATGCGCTGCTAAATTTCATAGGGCGAAATGAGTGGCGTGCAAAACGTGCCATGTTGCATAAATTTGTATGAAATTGTTATGATTTGATGCTACATTCATTAAGTTTGATAAGGTAAAAGGCAAAAATAAACATCGAATAAGTAGTGTTTTGAATGTCCCACGGCGTGGAACCTGTGCGCCAAAACCACTAGCGACTCGTTGAGACTTTCGACTCCTTGTCCGCACCAAACGATTTTTGACGGGCCATTTTGACTGTTGCTCAAAGACAATGCAGAAAACTTTGAAATTTTTTAAAGCGTTTTGGGAGAGCTCGCAATTATTTTCGTCGATCTACGATAAACATCGAAAAAATTTGAATATTTTGATATTGACCCCAGCCCCTCCTCGCAAGAAAAACCTAGCACCTAAATCCGAGCCTTTTCAAACTCTGTTTTCAGTAATCTGCTATTAGGCTTGAGCAAAGAAGACGAAATCTTCCGGTGTGGAAAACCAAGATATCAGTATGAAAAATAAATATATTTGTTTTCTTTTTAACAGTTTAAAAAACGCTCTGCATTTCACCTAATTTTTTTTGTTTCTGCTGTCGTAGAATTACTTTTATGAATTCAGAAAAGATGAAAAAATGGTTCTGTTGCGGAACTAATTTTGAAAATTGAAATCTTGTCACAATCGAACTTTTCTGGAGTCGCGATCAGTATGCAATTCTGAGCTATTTCTTACTTGGCCATCTGCTGTTATCAATTTAGTGATATGTAAATTAGCTTAGCTGTAGAGTTTGTTAAATACTATTTAATTATATCCAAACTGAAATGTCAGTTGAAGGAATTTGTCTTTAAATAATCGCAAAAATGGGTGCTCATATTTTTTTTCCGAATTGATTAAATTGGTTAAGACTATATTGTCTGAAACAGTTTTAAATCGCACGATTTACATATGCTTTCTTTTATCGGAGCTGTATATTTTTCTTTCAAAATGCAGCTAAAATGACTCAAAAACCTTTCATTGGTTTTTCATTATGTATTTTTTTTCAGGCCTACTCTAACATGTTTCTGCAGAACTTCAAAGCGTGTCTCATAATGCTGTGTGCATTGGATCGATGCTACTCCCTGCTCAGGCCTTTTGCATACCTGCGACAGGTGAGTTGTATCAGTTTTTTTTTCAAATTAGGCTTTATATAATATTCACCATTCTCATCCTTTTTCTTAAAATAAACAATTCAACACGCATTGACAAAAACTGGCTAAGATCAATTTTAGTATCAAAAACTTTTCAGATAGAATAAAATGAATTTGGAGCAATTTTAAATTCATTGAAAATGACCAGACTTCAAATTGTGAAAGATTTTAACTCGATTCTAAATCGATTCAAACTGATCTCATTTCTACATGTGAAAGGTCAATACAGATCGAGTTTTACTGAATTTAAATCTGTCTCATGTCAAAGCAGGGGCGGAGGGGGGGGCGGACGCCCTTCCTCAGGGATTCGACCCCCTGCCGACCCAAAGGGTCCCCCCTTTGATACTTTTTCAGAAATCCATTTTTGGCCGACCGACCCTAAAATTTTTCTAAAGGCGCCTTTGGCGCCAATATATACTAACTTTGAGGGGGAGCGCGCGCCAAAAAAAAACGCGATTTTTTTTGTCAAAATTTTTCAAAAAGTGCCCAAAAACGGCTTTATTGACCGTTTTTTCAAAAATTTGCCTGTGGCGCAGAAAATTTTGCCAAAATAGGGGCAAAACAGTGCGTTGGGAGAGCTCGAAAAATCAAAAAAAAAAGGTCGTCAAAAAAGGTCGTCAAAAAAAGGTCGTCGAAAAATCAAAAAAAAAGGTCGGATAAAAAAACACCCCGAGCCAGGGGCGGGTATAGGGGGGAGGGGTGGGCGGACGCTTAATTCCACTACCTGCTGACCCAAAGGTTCCCCCTTTGTACTATATTGGGATATCCATTTTTGGTGACGGACCCTAAAACTTTTCTAAAGCGCCTGTGGCGCCAATATATGCTTTTTTTGAGGGGGGGGGGAGTGCGCGCCAAGAAAAATGCAATTTTTTGGTCAAAATTTTCCACAAAGCGCCTAAAAACGCCTTTTTTGGCATATTTTTTTCAAAATTTTGCCTGCGGCGCAGAAGTTTTGACTAAAACAGGGACTTTTTAGTGCTGTGAAGATTTGGAGAACTGAAAACTTGATCGACCTAAAAAAAAAGATTAAGTTCGACAAAATTGTTCCTAAATTTTTTGAAATCTCCCCCCCCCCCCCCCCCCCCGAGAAAATCCTAGATCCGCCCCTGTGTCAAAGTCAGAAAAAAGCTTGGATCAATATAATGAGATTTATAATTGATTTAATTCGGTTTGACCAGTTTTACTTTATCTTTTTTTCATGCTCATTTTATAAAAATATGTATAATTTTGAGTTTGTTGTAAGTGCTAAAACATGATTTTAAAAATCTATAAGATCAACTAGTATATATGCGAGTTTAGTGCAGCGTAATTAATTGTTCCAAATGGTGCCATCATTTTTGTCAATTCGATTTACAAATTTGCGCCAAAAAACTATGCTAAAAATAGCATTAGAAAAAGTTCCCCTTAAAACTACTTTTATTTAACGCAAAAACCTCTAGATTGCAGAACCATAAAGGGATTCCGGCTCTTTTCCAGTTCCCCTCCCTTTCAAATTCAATTTTGAAAAGTATATTTAACGTTGTCATAATGCAATGAAATTTGGCGTGGTGAACAAATCGTCAATTCTGAGCAGATTTGTTCTTCATACTTTACAGCGTAACATCAGGCATTTAGCCGTTATAACACGTAAAACAAATATAAAACTCGGTATTTTGAAAGGGGGGAACTAGAAAAGAGCCGGGATTCCCAGAAAATATAAATTTGCGGCGGGAAACTTTTCCTGAAGTAGCTGTAGACCACTGTTACACTGACGAAGATTATTTTCGAATACAAATTTTTGCTCAATATCTGGAGCTAAAACAAAGTTATGCTAGCTTATGCTTGAGGCTACAAAATTAATATTTTTACAACCCCAAAAATTGCTTCGAACCAATTTTATTCAGATTGTTAAGTTGATTCACATGTTTTTAGGTGAATCGATTTAAATCGATTTAAAATTCATTTCAATTTCTAAACTAATGTCCACACGTGGTATAAAAATTCGATAGCGAGCTCAATTTTTCCGTTATTTTTTTAAACCAAAATTCGAAACAAAAAATTTCTCGTGTGCGCCTGTGTGCAAATACGTTGATTATTCTAATCCTCCTAAACTGCTGATACGAAATATTTGATTTCATGCGCGAATAACGAATCAAATATAACGCAGGGGAGGTTCTTGATTTTTGAGAATTGGCCAATTTCATAGGATAAATATGGTAAAAAGGCTAAACCTTGTGAATCAGTGATTTCTAAGTTTTTTCATGCAGTTTATTTCCTTAAGATGGTTGAAATTAAATTTGCATTTCAAACCGCACCGATATTGACGAATGTATGTCACTCTGAATTAAAGCCTCCTAAAAACGGAGGCTACTGAAATTTTTACAACATTGAAAGTTAGAGAATTATTGAACTTCCCATTCGTCGTGCTAATTTTTGAAGCACAGAATCATTTTTGAAATTCAAAGTTAACAAGACTGCTCGTAACAGGGCGAAGCTTTGAATGTTCCGACTGCCTTTTAAGGTTTATGGAGCAGTAATAACATTAAAAAATTCAATAAAATAAAAAATTGAATTTTTTTTTCTAAAATTTGAAATTTTTTATGAAAATCATCCCCCCACACGCCATATAAAGTACAAAAGGATAGATTTCGCTCCTTGTAACAAACCAATTATGGCAAATATGCTTCTTTTAACCAATTTGGAACGATTTCTAAGACGGATTAACTCTCCGCTTACGCGTTAATAGCGCGAAATATCGCGCGTTAATTGTCCCAAGTTGGCCAAAATTGCAATCTTTAAACCCCCGTAACTTTACAAAAAATGATCACAGGTGAAATATCTTTTCAAATTTGAGCTCAGGACAACAATACCTTTCGAATGATATGAAAAAATTCTGTTAAAAATGGCTAGTTAAAAAGTCGAAATTTGTCTGAAGAAAAAAAAACCCACCCCGAGCACAAATATTCCGTTACTTTCGTATCGAAAGTCGGAACAAAAATTAAAACGGAAACGGAAGTTTTGACAAATTAGAGAACAAGAGCTATTTGAAAAACGCCAACTAACACTACAAATTGAACTTGAAAAATTTGCGAGCAAAGCGAGCTCCCCCTCTGCTAGAAAATTACTTTGTTTGAAGAACTTTTGAAAAATAATATTGTGAAAAATTCTCAAATTCAGACATCAAGTTAATGGAACATTTCAGCTTGAGTTTTCACAGTTTAAATTTCATTTTTTTTTTGAGCTTCGTGACAGTCAATTTTGGTTTTTGAGTTCAGATATTGACTATTTCAAAAAATGTTGCTCTACATGTTTTTTGTTTAACCTTCAACTTCAGGTCACAAAAAGAGTGCTGCTGATTTCGATCATTCTCATCACACATTTCGCCCTCATCATGCCCGTGTACCTATGGGGGTACTGTGGGTGGGAGGGGTCCCCTGATGGCTCCCCCATGTGCTGGCCCACACTTCAGGACAAAAGGTTGCAGATATGATTCAATGGGTGGCACAAATCTTTTCCATATAAAAATGGGCTCAAGTTAATATCTTCCACCCCAGCATTTAATTCAGATAAAACATTCTGAGCGCTGCTTGTAAAAAGCTTGATTCTGATTGGCCGAAAAGTCCCACTTTTAACCAAGTTAAAATCTCCCCAAACTGCTTAGGGGAGGATTAGGATGTTAACTTTGTGGTCCAAATTTTTTTAAATAAGTAATACCACGATGGTTATAACTTGCGGCATTTTACAAATTGAATATCCCTCTTTAAAGAAAATGGCATAAAAAGTGTTTAAAAATGATTGAAAATATATTAAAAATTGATGGGTTGAATTTTTGTTTTATCGGAGAGCAAATTGCTGGATATTGCGGGCACATGCAATCCCCCGGGAATTCGACACCTTGACGCTCCTTTTTTTACTACCTAAAGGCGTCTTTTTGAATGAATCCATAAAGTAGAATGGCAGAGCTTGAGTTTCAAAAGGACGATTGTTGTTCCTGTTAGCAGGCTGCCGATCAATCCTTATTTTTCGTTATGACAAAACAAATATATAGAACATGTTGAGAGGCAATGACAATTTTTTGCCCAAAACCTTCAAAAAAAAATAAATAATTTTCAAAAAATTTGTGAAAAAAAAGTTGAAAGTCCGATTGGGCTTGCAACGTAAGGCTCTTAATTATTGGAACATTTTTGTTCAGCTTTTTTGTCATCTATTGTATCATATCGGCAAACAGGTCAAAATACATTTACTGGATCTCAATCGCACTGGACCTTATTTGTCCGGGCATTGTAGTTGTCGTGTGCTACGGGCTGATTGTCGTGATTGTGGTGAAGCAACGGAAAGCGATTCAAGAACAGAAACAAATGATGACGTTGTCAACCTTTTCAACGAGATGCAACGACTCGACGAACAGAATGACAACGTCTCATGCAACCGAGCAGGACTCGGATCCGAACGGCAACACTCGGGTCGATTTTATGAACTCGTCGCCGAATGAACAAAATTGCGACGATAAACAACCGGACAACAAGATCTCTTCTACTATCAACGCTATTAAGAGTCACAATATAGCGAATGCGGGATTAGACTGGATTCAACATTTGGCAGCTTGTAAAATGCTGTTTTTGGTGACCGTTTTGTACTTTTTGACGCACGTTCCGATTTACATAGCCGATCATTTCTTTGTGTCGAGCGATGTTCTGATGACCCTATGCAACTATCTCGCGTATTTGAGTACGTGGACAAACGTGTTCATTTATTATAACACGGACAGCTTTTTCAAAAATGCAGCCAATGCCATGTATAAAACAGCTGCCATGCCTCACACTGTTAAACTGGACAACACAAGACGGGCTACTTCAATGTCGACGGCGCTATAACCTACCCAAACCCCAAAAAATTCGCACGCAGATGAGAGAAGGAAAAAAGAGCCGGCCTCCTGATTAGATTGTTTGCAGCTCAAAAGCGCACCTGTATAATACTGACAAACTCTTAACCTACCCACCCCGTCGTCTTGCTTCTTCATAGAAGGATTTGCGTGAAAAACTATGTTGTTCTTCCCAAGATAAAAACTGCATCTTATCAACCCAAAAATCATGTCCATTAACGAAACAATCGCTTTGTATGAATAGACATTGTCTATCATGCATTTATGTGTACGCGAATATTGATTTATCAATTTACCAAAGAAACTGACGTCAAACAAAATTTGACTGCCATTCAAAATGAGCAGAAAGAAATGAAAATCAAGAAAAGATATTTAGGAAAAAACGGTTTCTAAGGTAAAAATACTTTTTCTTTTCATACCAGCGCCTGCGTTCAACTCATAGACATTAGACATAGTCTATCAAACTACCGCTTTTACTATTTTTGTTTAAAAAGCCTGCGCAATTTGAATGAGGTCTAATTATGCAATTTGCTTATTGCTCTGAGAATACATTACTGATTTTATGCTAAACTTGCAGTATAAGTAATTTTTGTAATTGGTATTTTGAAAAGAAAAATATAACAAGTGCAAATATGATTCGGTTCACTGACGCTTGATAGGCCATCGGTTTTGCCTGAATAAATTTTACAATTATCTCTCAATTTATTTTAAATACCAATGTTGTTTCAAACTGAAACCTTGTGGTTTATCAACCTGATGAAAAAATTTCGATAGACCTTGTCACTGCATTACAATTTCAACAGCTGAACAGCTTTTGTGTAAAAATGCTGCCCAAAAATTTTACCCAAAATACTCTGTTTAGTATATGCGTCAACTAAATTATTTATTTATTTTTGTTGAATCGTATTACATAGATGTTTATTATGAAAGTTTGAATTTAAATATTACGCATTTTGCAATTCAATTTATGTAATACTTTTGCATTCGTTCATAAATTGAAAATGAAATCGTTTTGGCGCAAAATCGCTATTTGGCCCGAGATTCGAAATCCTAAGACTTCAAGTAGAAACAAGACTGCTCGTATCAAGAAAAAGCCCTGAAAGTTTCGACGGCCATCTAATAGACTGATGAAAAAGTTTTTTTTTTTAATGAAACGCTGAAAGCGTGAAAACTTTTTTTTAAATTTTTTTATCCTGCATACAATTGGTAAAAAGTTCAATTAATGTATTTTGAATCTGGGTACGTAAAATGAACACCTCAATTCAGTTTTAAATGACTCATTTGCTTACCCATCGTATAGACGCAGTACATTGTGTGTTTTTATCCAGAATTGGCCGAAATAAAGATAAGTTTACCAATAATGCCCGCTCTGTGTTCCAGTCACATTTGCAGCCTCTCTGGGACTACCTCTATGGATCTGCGTTTTTTCCTCCGGGGTTCCTTTGTAGCCTTGAGTTCCTTTCGTGATACTTTTTTTGCTAGCGATGACGCAGCACCAGCTTGAGTGAGAGCTGCTTCGGTGATAGTCCAAAACCGAAATAGGCAGGAACAATAAATTGCAATGAGAGCAAGGGTAGAGGAGAAATGGCAAGGCAGAGAGAGAGAGAGAGAGAGAGAGAGAGAAGAGAGAGACAACCAGAGCTACCGCAGCTCTGAGCGGGTGTTGAAAACAGCTGACTAAGTTTTCCAGAGCTCTCTTTTCGTGATGGCATGAGGGAGGGGGATGGAGAGAGGGTGGCGAGACTTGGTGCTTGACCCTTTTTGCCACTGCACGGAAAAGTAACACCAATCAGAATTACCGTTTACAAACCAACATACCATTTTTCAATTGTGTTTCACCCAATGTTTTTGCTTTCTCTCAACTTCATTCCTTTCTATTCTGCTGCTTTCACATTTTGTTCAACAGGTTTCCTGGATTTTTATCGGAATTTTAAAAGACTATTTCTTGGGTTCAATTTTGGTCGCATGAGTGGAAGTGGTCACTTTAAAGCAAAATAATCAAAATGAACAAATATGCGGTGGTTTTGATTTGAACTTTCCGAAAAAGAATGAACACAGAGAATTAAGAGACAACAACTACTAAGTATTGAAAAGAACTAACTAGGATACTGAGAGCATGCTAGTCATGATGGGGCTGAGGGTTCGGTTTGATAGTGACCCGTTTATGTCACTGGCATGTAAAATTTTGATCATCAACTTCGCTCTGTTCACATACCAATTTACATTTTCCAAATTATTGTTTTTTGATAATTGTTTTTTTTTCTCTTCTTCAGCCCTTTTTATACCTCTGCTTTGTGTCTTCAACGTGCATGTTGAAATGACAACCTCAAATCCTTCACGTGAGCCCAACGTAACCGATCAATCGAATTTGCGGTGCTTTTGCCGTGAAAAAATAATGTCACTTTAGCCAATCCTACACAAACTAGCAGTTCTCAAGTTCCCCACAGTTTGCAAAACTGATCATGAGGAAACTAAGCATATATGTTTTTGACATTTTCTTCAAAATTGTGATTTTTTTTACGATCCAACCTATTTCAAAAGTGATGTAAAAAGACAACTCATTGACACTAATTTATTAGCAAAAAACTTTGTTGCTCATAGAACATACGGTTTTGCAGAATATCTGAACATTATTTGAAAATCTGCAACTAATTAAACAAAAGACAAAGCACTGAATATTCTTTTCTGCTTTTGAAAAAAATTTTAAGAAGTTTTAGGTTGAAAACCAAAAAAAAAATTGAATAAAAAAGTAAAATTTTTTGGTTTTTGAAAACTTTTTCCCGCTTGCCAGATTTTTTAAAGAAAAAATTGTTGTTCCAAAATAGCTGTGTTTGAAGGATTTTAAATCCACTATAAAGAAATCGTTTCGTTGCTTTCAAAACTTGAAATTATTGTATCTCTTAAATTCTCTCGTTTTTGAAAACAAAAGTCAGAGAAGTTAATAAAATTACATGGATTCAACTCTGAGCTTTTTGAATTATTTATTTTTCCTTGCAGAATTCATAAGCATTTAGAAAAAACGGCTCATCGAATAAAAAGTGGCAATGTGGTTGAAAAAGAATAGTGCAATCAAGGAACTCGGGTTGGAACTAATTCGTCAAATGATTTATCTTTTACCATTCTATATGCAAATAAAAATTTTTGTCTCTGCTATGGAATCGAACTTGAATCCACAAGGAAGTGTTAAATGATGCCATCGTCACAATAAATGCATTTTAACTTTGTGTAAATACTTGAAAAATCCGAAATTTGATGCTTACTTGCTTACTTGTAGATAGTGATGTTGAAAAAACAAT
>NC_087070.1:20627085-20755535 GCF_963678635.1 Symsagittifera roscoffensis | reverse complement strand
TATGTTTGTTTTACGTGTTATTATGGCTAAACGCGTGATGTTACGCTGTAAAGTTTGAAGAACAAATCTGTTTACAGTTGTCGATTTGTTCACCACGCCAAATTTCATTGCATTATGACAACGTTAAATAGACTTTTCAAAATTGAATTTGAAGGGGGGAAACTGGAAAAGAGCCGAATTTTTCACATGCTGGTTGGCCGCTTAGAAATAATTGACTTAACGCACGAGGTATTTAAGTTCAAGTTGTCCAATTTTCTTTAAAAATTATTAACTCGCTATTCCATTGAAAATGTGGCCATAGTCACCACTTTGTCTAAAATAAACAATGGTTGTCAAACTTCAGCTGCGCTCCTTCAAAATTGAAAGAAATTCAATGACCTTTGATTTCCGCGTAAACTTTGATTAAAAGTAGTTAAAAGACCTCTGTGACCTGAATCTTTGAGGCGATAAGATTGTCTGAGTGGTGAAAGTTGACAGGTTTTCTGCAGCATTTCAGTCAAAAAAAGATAAATGGAATATAGCGATGGCAAAAAAATATACAAGACTGCTCGTATCAGGGCGAAGCCCTGAATGTTCCGACTGCCTTTTAAGGTTTATGGAGCAGCAGTATTAACATAAAAAATTAAAAGAAATAAAATGAAAAGAATTTTTTTTTCTCTAAAATTTGAAGTTTTTTATGAAAATCATCCCCCCACACGCCATATTAAGTACAAAAAGATAGATTTCGTTCCTTGTAACAAATCAATTATGGCAAATAAGCTTCGTTCAACTAATTTGGAACGATTTATAAGACGGATTAAATCTCCGCTTACGCGTTAATAGCGCGAATTATATCGCGCGTTAATTTGAGTTAGGACCGAGTTGGTTAACTCATAGAGTAATTTCGGATAGGGTACACCGTCTGCTCGTCACGCTATCTTATTTTCGGCCGGATAGATTCGTGCAACTTCTTAGTCTAATACCGATCCTAATCTTACTCTTATACTATCTAGTCTCAGGTTGTTTAACTAGTCTCTGCTAGGCTCAATAGATCTAGGGTATACTGGTTTATTGCGGCTGCTGAAGTGCTCGGGAGAGTCCAACTAATTTCTAAGTTAAATTCAAATCTCTCTGGTGCTGAAATTACAAGTAACTTCAGCACTTACAAATAAGTGGGTTGTTAGTTAGATGGATCATGATTGGTTAATATTAAATACTTTACATTGGTAAAATATCTAAATTATCCAATCATAAAATGTAGTTTAGATCAGGTTCCACCCATCCGGGTTTTACAGAGTTTTTTAGAATAGTTCTTCTGCAATTCGAAGGATGGATGAAGGACGTTGGTTTTCGGCGAACATCATTTTCTTCCGTTTCCTCTTTGTTAAAGAAGTTCCAGGAAGCTGGAGTTAGAGACATAAGACGTTGTGTCTTCTAGTGACAACGACTAAGTCTTTGCAACAAACTCAAATCTGATTTCAGAATGGTTGGCTATGTCAGGTTTTTCTGTTCTGCGTGGAGAACTTCTTTTGTGTCTGATCTAGTTTGGGAATGGCGTGGAGATTGTGCGTGGGGGGGATGCCTGGTTACTCGGATCTGTACGTATACTTGAACATCGAGGTGGTCATTGGTCTAGTTCAATGAAGTCCTTTTCTGCGAAGTCAAGTCGTACTCTAAATCCTTTGAGTTGTGATTGTGAGTGGCATATCGATTGTGGTTGGTCATTCTCTCTCGAGTGTAGTGGGGTCGTTTTGTCTTTAGATGTTCGTCCTTGGTGTTGTATTCTGATCTATGTATTGCATAATGTAATTTACATTTTATAAAACATTTATTAGTTTAATATTTTTTAATTATGATTTTAGTTAGTTGTTTTCACAAAAGCTTTTTGTTTTAGTTCGGTTATTTTGAAGAGTTACTCACACTTGAGTAGCTCTTATTAAAAATAGAGGTGTGGTCACCAAGCGTGGATGTAGCGCGGTGGGTTAGGCCGGCTATAGAGCATGCTCAGGACGTCCTTCCTGGTGGGTTAGGCCAGGAGTGGGAGTATGATTTCATGCGGTTTTTGTGAGGGGTCCTGTTATGTGACAACGTTTTATGTTGGGTTTGTTGTGGTTTTTCTTATGTTTTGTTGGTTGTGTCCTTTTTTCAAAAAGCAAATTGTTCGTGGTATGGGTTTGTCTTTCGACTTTTTTGTGTTTTATTATTTCTTTCTTAGACTTTATAATAGTCTTCAAAAGAATAAATTATCCAGTTTTAAACTGGGTTAATCCGGTTTGGGTACCGTTGGTTTCCTTTTCTTAGTCATGCTGTTATGCTTTGTGTTGTGGTGTTTAGTAAGCTGCATTGGTTAGTTTTGTTTAGTATATAATTCCTTTCCAACCGGGTTAAAGGAAAGATTGAAACTTGTTATCGTGTGTTAGAGTTGTTGAGTGTGAAAGCTTGAAACTGAAATTCATTATTTTAAACAATTCTTCGTGGGCGAGCTGTGCGAGTGTGGATAGAATTTCTGTGCGAATGAATGAAAATACCAAAAGGTTAGTACTGCATTTGCATTTTATTAAATTACTGCATAGAATTTGGAAATTTACTGCTAGTTATGGGGGAATTTTAAGTTACAAATTTTCATCATAATTAGATTTACTGCTTGTGGGGGAAATTTTATAAATGAATTTACTGCATTGATATTAAATTTATAAATTTATAAGTGTAACTGATTAATAGAATTTTTAAAATTGTTTGATGAAATTTGCGATTTTTATTTGTCTTTTGTGGTTTTTGTAGGTGATTGTCGGATGAAGGCTAAAAATCTAAAGAAAACATGGATAAAGTATGGTGAGTTTTTTAATATTTTAATTAGTTAGTAATATTCATTTAATTCATACTTACCTGTTAGTCGTCGGGGAAAAAACCGTGGGGGAAAATGTCGTGAATTAGTTCTGAAGTTGTTAGTAGTTTAGCTAAGATGCGGATGATATTTTTAGTCTGAAGCAGTGGCCAAAGCAATTGAAGTGCCTTAATAGTGGTTAGTTCTTCAGTGCCAACTGCAAACTCATAAGGTGTGTTTTGGATTAGATTATATAATTTGTGATTGAATTTAGTGTTGTGGATGAATTCTAAAATTGGGATTTCTATGGGTTGTACAAACTCGTGCGGGATAAGGAAGGGTCGGGATTCTTCGGCGTTGAAGGTCTTGGTGATGGGACAGAAGATGTACATTTGGGTTATGGGATCATAATTACGAAGAATACCATGGAGGTTAGTGTCTTTAATACAATATGTGAAATTTAGGAAAAATGGTGAAGTGTATTTGGAATTAATGAATTGAAAACGATGGTGTGGTTGTCTAGAGGGTGTGTGTAGGTCAAAGTGATTTTGGATGAAGCGATAATAACTATATGTGTGGGTTTGTTTAGTGCGCAACATAATATCGTGTGAGCAGTGCAGATCTCTTTCGTGTGGTGCAAGAAAATGAAAGGTTAGTGAAAATATTTGGAAGCGTTCTTTAAAACTTTCGTATGCTTGTGGGTCTGTTAGTGCTTCTGAAATAATGTGATCAAACTTTCGGTCGAAGATGTTTAGTGTAAATATATATGGTGTCTTGATGAAAAATTTCTCGGTAATTTGTGGATTAGCGAAGCGATCGTCGTCTAAGAATTGATCTTGGTTAGCTCTGATGATGTTGTGATCATAGTATTCGAGTGTATATTCGTTAGCTCTAGGTGCAGTGTGTGTTTTTAGTGATTTTTTATATCCAACGTAAGTAAATTGTCTAGCGGTTAGTGGTGTAGTGAGTCGATATAGCATGTCCGTATTTCGCTCTATATCGATGTGAGTGTTAGATAAAGGTAAGCAAAGAGGGTTAGTAAAATGATAATATGAGGTCCAAGAGAGAGTGGGCATTAAAACGTATTCATCTACAAAGTTGCGTGTTTCGTTAGTGTCGTGGGGGGTGTTTAAGGTGTATTGTGGGAATGAGGGTAAGGTGATGGCTAAAAATTCTTTTGTGTTAGTGTGCTTGGGGTGGTTGATGTATTCACGGGCTGTTCCTGGTTTTGCTGGGAAAGGATGGTTGGGGAACTTTCTTTTAAAAGTGCGGTAAGCTCTATTAGTGTTGAGTGAAGATTCAGTTGATGTGGATGATGGTGCTAATGATTCAGTATAATTTGAAGAGGGTGTAGGGGTAGGGGGGTTGGATGAATTTATAGTGGAGGAGATTTGGTTTATGGTTGGGGTATGGAGGTGGTAGGGTTGTTGTTGAAGGGTAATAAAATTATCTAGCTCTGGGGAGATTCGGGGGGTGTCTGGAGAATGAGATGATTGGTCAGAATGGTATGAGGAGTAGGTTGGGGTAACTTGGGAAGCATAAGAGGGTGTGGGAGTGATTGGGTCAGGGTTATTGGATAATATGGGTTGAAAAGGGGGTTGAGAAAAATTAGAAGAGTTATGAAAATTATTGGATGGGGATGGTTCTGAGACGGCAAATTCATCGGGGGTTTCAATATTTGGGTTATTGAGTTGTGAGATGGAATATAAAACTGAGATGTGTGAATTAGTGTCGGAATTCATGCCTGATGTTACATTACTAGATGGAAAATCGGGTGGCGGAAAAGCAAAAAGTGGTATTATTGGGATTGTAGAGGTAAGATTGGTTGGGTGGGAATTTGATCGGTGTAGTGATCCAAGTTGGCGGCTCATCGTGGGCTAAAAAAATGATTATTTTGAGACTGGAAAGCGGTGGTATGGGGTTGTTCAATAATTTGTTCATAAGTATTTTGATCTTGTGACTGGTGTGTCATTATATGTTGGATGGGACTTTGTGATGTGGTGAGTCGAAAATTTGGATTATGTGTGATGGCTAAATTTCGAAAATTTCGTGGGACTAGGGATAGTGGATGGTTATTTGGTAGGGGTGGTAATTGTGGTGCCGTTGGCGTTATGTCTACATTGTTATGTTCTTCGTCGTATGTATTTTGTCGTGTTGCTATTTTTGTGTTATATTCTTTTATTTGTGCGTCTAAAAGAATTTTGTTTATAGATGTAGAAAAGATTCCAAAAAATCCTGCAAAGAGTATGCGTGCTACGCTTGCTTGTCTGTTTACTTGTGTGTGTATAGCACATGTGTTGTAGATTCCTTTTAAAAGTGAGAAAAGAAATCCAATAAAGTTAAACATTGCGTATAAAATAGTCAATTTTTCTAAGATGTAGTAGGGCCATCCTAGAAAATCGAGGATCTCATTTTTGAGTGTAACAAAGCTAAAAATGTTAATTGGTGATATATCTTGGGGACGGTATTTTTCACCGTTTAGATATATATAATCTTTAATGTCTTTAAAATATCCGCTATAGTCTTGCGTGTAGATATCGGCAAATCCTGCGGTTTCTGCAAGTTTGCGTAAATTTTGGTCTATTGATTGTCTTTGTATAGTGTCCATTTGTGTTAATAATTCTTGGAATTGTTGTGTTCTAATGTGATGTTGAATATCTGATTTTGAATAGATTCCTATTGATTGTAAGTCTATATTTGGGTTTCGAGCAATAGCGCGAATGCTTTCTGGTGAAAATTTTTTGAGTGATTGCATTAATGTGGGATATGGAGTGAGAAGATAATATTTATTTTCATCAGGGTTTAGTTGTACTACATTGTGGCTGTTTTCTGATCCACATGGGACTGCGGTATCCCAGAAATAGGTTCTTCGTGAAAGTGTATCCACGAAATGTACTTTATTCTTATAAAAGATAGGGATTCTTTTATAACATCGTTTATCTTCAAAAACGTATAGTGGTGATACTTTTTTAGTACAAGTATAAAACCATAAGATGTTTCCTTCATAGTCTAAAAAATTTGATCTATTTCCAGATAATAAGTATCCTGCATAGGGTATTTTTAATACTGCTAGTGCAAGTGATTGTAATATTTGTGTTCGTTCTAATTCGCATAGTTGGTGTAGTGTTTCTAATTCGGAGAGTGACATTTCTTGAAAAATTCGGCTAATTGTATAATCTAGTTTCATATCTAAATGAATATCATAGTGGATATTACCGAAATATGTAGTATTCATTAGTGATAATTCTTGTAAGCGTGTGCTTCTGGTGTCATGGGGTTTTAGATGTCCACCAGGTTTGATAGGGATTCTTTTATAACATCGTTTATCTTCAAAAACGTATAGTGGTGATACTTTTTTAGTACAAGTATAAAACCATAAGATGTTTCCTTCATAGTCTAAAAAATTTGATCTATTTCCAGATAATAAGTATCCTGCATAGGGTATTTTTAATACTGCTAGTGCAAGTGATTGTAATATTTGTGTTCGTTCTAATTCGCATAGTTGGTGTAGTGTTTCTAATTCGGAGAGTGACATTTCTTGAAAAATTCGGCTAATTGTATAATCTAGTTTCATATCTAAATGAATATCATAGTGGATATTACCGAAATATGTAGTATTCATTAGTGATAATTCTTGTAAGCGTGTGCTTCTGGTGTCATGGGGTTTTAGATGTCCACCAGGTTGTCCGTTGCTTTTTTCAAAATTAACTGGTATATAGGATGTTCCTTCGTTTGGAGGATGACCTGTGGCATATGGGTCGATTTTTACTTTTCCAGTGGTCATGTCGAATCCTTTTTCGTATTCAACTAATATCTCGGAGTATTGTGTTTTGTGAAGTGGGTTTCTGTTTTTACATGCAAGTTCTGTTTCTTGATATATTTGAAAACGTGTCAATTTATTTTCTATATTGTCTATGTTTCTAAAATTAGAACTTAGTTTTCGTGATGGATGGACTTGTTCATATGGAATTGATTGTATAAAATATTTTTCGTGAAATTTTATCATACGAGCGTGTATTTTTGCTACTTGAAATGTTGTACATGTATCTTCGGGGAACCAAACAATTGTTGCTTGTGTTCTCGTTGTAGGGTCGCAATAACCTTGATCATTTTTACAAGGTAATCGGATTCCTTGATAGATCATTGTATTATCTGATAAATCTCGTGTTAGTTGTATTTTTTCGAGTTGTATTTTCCAATCGAAAAACATTATTTCTTGGTATCCTTTATTTTTTGTGTCTGCTTTGCAGTTTGATGGGTCATTTATACCAATGTGTGGTATCCAATGTTTATCGTGTAGGTCATAGGTTAATCGTCCGTGTGCGCCGTTATATGGGTATTTTTCGTCTAGTTTTATATGTCCTTGGTGTCTTTCAAGTTGTGATTGATGTACAGAGTCTGAAAAAACTTGAAAGTTAACTAACCTTCTTTCGGAGTTTTTATTTTGTGTGATGTTTAGTCTAAGTAATTCATTTTTACAATCGTCGGGATTGAGATGTAAAAGACGTTCTATATTACTCTGATAGAATGATTCATGGTCAAGTCGGTTTTTGTTTCCGTTCGAGACTTGTGAACAATGTACTTTCTTTTCGGAAAATGTTGCTGTGAATTTATAACCTGTAACTGTTGTTGCTCGGGCTTTTGAATAGAGTGTTGCTATTACATTTGTGGTTTCTATAGCTTGTGGTTCTGTTTCACATTGTGATACTTGATTTATTGCATATTTATGTAGTGTTTTTTGTTCATTTTCTTCACAATCGTAATGTGTTACTAATAAATCTTGTGGTCCTGTACGAGGGGAAGGGTTTATGTTTTGATTTGAGATTACTAGAAAAAGGAGTTGGAGAAAAATTAATAATTTTAGAATATACATGTGTATGATAATCCTGAGTATGGATTATAAAATGTAATGTAGCCAATTGTGTTTTTGGTGTATCTGTCGTATTTGTATATTACTTCAGTAGTTATAAACGGTGGTGGTAGTGATTGAGCTGTTATGTTAGGTGGGTTTAATGGGTAGGGATGTTGGGTAATATTATTTAACTTAACTGTGATTTCAAACTTTAATTGTAAACTGTTTTGCTGAAGTATTTGAATATTGTGATCACGGATATCGTTGTGAATATCTTGGCGATATTGTAATCTATTAAGTGCCCAGTTATGAAGGCGGTTACTTTCTTGATGTTGTCCAAATAATGGTGGAGGTGCTGTGAATGTATTCCAATCTAGTCTTAAAGGAATATTTATTGATGATTGTTCTCGATATCTGGCGTCGAGATTATTTGGAAAATTTAAGTTAAAAGGTGGTGGTGAAATCTGGCTTATTGATGGTGTTGATGGTAGTGATAATGTTTCTGGTAGTGATGAGGATGTTGTTGTATCCGTAGAAATATCTATGGGGTCGTTGACTAAATTTGGTTCACCTTGTGTAAATGAATGTGTAGTCCAATATGGAAATCGTGATGTTTGGTTTGTGGGGTTGAAAGGATTTTCACGTATTTGCTCAGATGTTGGTGTTGAACCTAAGTAATCTGATGGTAGGCTTGAGGTGCTACGTTGTGAAAGAAGCGTAGGGGTTTCTGGTAATATACCAATGGGGTTTTCTGGAGTGTTTTGTGATGGGGATTGAGGTATATCAAAATGAACTCGGGGAGTTTGAAAATTTCTGTTTCGTCGAGGATGTATAATTTGTCTATTTATTTCGACTGTATTTTGGTTTTGACTAGGATTTCTTATTCTACTTAGTTCTTGTGGTAGTGTTGGGTATAGGTTATATGTTGGTTCGCTTAGAGGTGCTTGTCGTTGAACTGGTTCTAGTGGTTCTGATAAACGAGCGTGTCGTTCTTCAAAAGTGTATGGATTGTCTTGAAAAGAAATTCGTGTAGATGTTTGAGGGTTTTGAGTGGTTGAAAGTGTTGTTGGGTTATCTTGGGATGATGTCGGTGAAGACTGACTTTGTGACTGTTGGGTAGCAATTTTTGATAGTTTTTTGAATTATTACTTTAGTGAGAAAATTTGTGTTTATTATAATATTCTTCCAAAAAAAGAATTAGAAGGATTGTTGCTAGGGCAAATGTGAGGATTGCTTTCTTTATACATTTACATATGGTCAAAATGAGGGATGATAAGAATGCTATGAAAATTATAAATAATAAAAAAATATCAGTTCTACTGAAAATTGTTCGTATCATTTAGACAAGTTATATAAATCGTACCTGTGGATATAATCAAGGGTTTTGGAAAGTTGGAGGAATAGTTCGAGTATAGTGTAGAAAATTAAAAAAATGTTACAAAAAATGATTAGGATTATTAGAAAAGATTCAAGTATATCAAAAAGAAATATTATAAAGGTTTTAAGTATTGTAAAAAAATGTTTAAAATTTATGAGTATTTGAGTAACTGATTGAGAGAAGAGCATTTAAAAAATGATCTCTTGGTCGAATATTTTTTGCTGTTTGAGGCGATTTTCTAGTGTGGTCGGATTATTTATTAGTTTTTTTGACAAGTGGGTTGAGTTTTGTAAAAAATTGTTGGGGGCAATTTTTATGGTGATCGGGAGGTCTTCTTTGTCTTTATTTTCATTTGTCAAATGATCTGGGGTATTTTTGAGATTTTTATACTTTAGGCTAAATAAAATGTTCATTTTGTTACTTTAGGCTAAGTTAACAAATTTGTTTTGGGGGTATTCGTGGTCTGAGTTGGGGAAATATTGTTGATCTTTGGGTTATTAGATAAGGGAGGGGTACGGTATTATGGTGATATTTATTTTAGTTGTCAAGTTGGAGTGGTTTGCTTATTTTTGACCTGGAGGTCGTAAAGTTATAGTTATAGATGTGCCTGGAGTTCTATATTATTCGTCTAATTGGTCTTAGTTTGAGTTAGAGAAAGTGACGGATTGGATGAATCCTATTGGTCTATTTTGAACTAGAATTATTGCGTACTTGTCAGCATGTTATTTTGAAAAATGTAAATGAAAAATGTTTCGGAGGTTTCAAGAATGTGAAGTATAATGTTAAAATTACTTTTGAAATTCCACTTTCTTTAAAATTTTAGATTGGGGGATGAATATTTTTTAGTTTTTACGTGGTTGATTTCGGAGTCTTGTTGTTTTTCTATTTTCTGATTTGTCGATTTGTTCTTGGGGTATTATTTGTTCGATCATTTTTCTATTTTTTCTTTGTTTTGGGGATTCTTTATGGTTTTGTGTATTGTTTTTGGTGGCGGTTGGTTTTGTGTTTTGATTTTCGGTGGGGTTATCATTTTGTTCTGTGTTTTTCAGATGTGGTTCATTTTGAATGATTTTTAATCCTGTGAAAGAATATAATTGAGTTAATTCGCGGAGTGCGTATTCTTTTGGGTAATAAGGTAATAGGTTGTTTCGGTGTTGAACGATTTCTTTTTTGTTTGAGTCGGTAATTTTATATGTGACATCAGTGGGTTTTGCAATTATTTGGTATGGTCCTTTTCGAAGGGGTTGTAATTTTTTTGAAATTCCTTTTTGAGTATTAAAATTAGGTATTAAAACAAATGTTCCAATTTTTAATTCGGAGGCTGGTGTAAAACGTGAATTGATTTGTTCATTAATGTTTTGTCTTTGTAATAACTTTTTTGTTATTTTTTGATAAATTTCATTGTGTTTTTTATCTCTATTTAGTATCCATTCGGTGTGTGTACCGGAGGCTAGTTTAAGAATTTGTGGGTGATGAAAATGATCTTCATCGTGTGTATGTAAAGGTAGGTTATAACAAATTGAGTCTTTATTTGGTTGACAATAACCTTGTGCGTTTTTATGAGAATTTGCTGTAAACATTATTGGTTTGCGTGGCTTTTGGTTAAAAACCATTTCGTATGGTGACATTCCTAAAGTTGTCGTAATTTGTGAATTATATGCTAAGGGAAATAATTTTACATCTGCTGACCATTCGGTATATTTTGTATCATTTCCGTTGATGATACATCTAAGATATTCTTGTAATGAACGGTTCATACCTTCGACTAAGCCGTTTGTCCAAGGTGCATGAGATGTACGTGGTTTGTGTTTTATGTTGTATAAATGACATAGTGTGATAATTTCATTATTTATGAATTCTGTACCGTTGTCTGTGACTAAAATTTCTGGTAGTCCGAATTTTGCTATCCAGTGTTCATAGAGTGTTGTGTAAGCGTAATAAGCGTTACAATGTGGTACTGGGTTAAGTGCTACATAATGTGTAAATGCGTCAACAATTACCATAATGTAGGAGTTTCCTTCGGATGAGGGTGAAATTGGTCCTTTAGTATCAAATGAGATACGATGGTTAAAGTACAAGCTTTGTCCTTTAAAATCTTGTTTTTGTGCTATTTGTTTTTGGTTTGGGTAAGGTTTATTTAGTTGACATACTATACAATCATTGCATAGTACTTTTATCCAAATTGGTGCATTTGGGAAGTAAAAATTTTGTATAAAATTTGAATATGTTTTTTCTGATCCAGAGTGTCCTTTAATATTTTGTGTATGTGAAATATTAAAAGCTATGAGAATCATACTTAAAGGGAGACATGGAACTGTAGATTCATTCAGGTTATACTCTAAAAGGTCTGTATTTTCGTTAACTGTTGTGTTGTTAAATTTGCGAAAGTATCGGAGGAGTGTTTTGTTTCCTAGAATGGTTGAATCTGCTTTGATAGGTTTAGTTTTATATTTGTGCCATGATTTTAGTTGTGTAATTATCGGGTCAAGATTTTGATATTGTTTCAGTGTTGAAATTGTAATTGTTTCTGTTGGAGGGAGAAAAATGTTTTCAATTTCGAATTTAGATAAGGGTATTGTATCAAGTGGGTCGTGGAGGTCAAAAACTTGATTTATTGTGTATTTTGAATCATTTGTTTGTGGTCCTGATAAATTTATTTTATCAGTTAAATCTTCTTTTTCAATTAGTGGAAAATGGTCTTTCTTAGGCGGGTGTTGTTTTGTTCGTTTTTGTTGGGTGTTATTTTTTATCCATTGAGAATATGGGATTGGTTTGAAAGTTGATGTTCCAAGTAGATCAACTTCATAATGATTATTTTGACAATCTAAATAAAGTGGGAAATGTTGTAAACTATTTATTTGTGATTGTTCAATATCAGTTTTTACTGCATATTTGCATTCCAATCGGGGTGATGTTTCGTTTTCTGCAAGGTAGAATTTTATGTTTTTGGGTATTTCAACTGTTGTTTTTCGTGTAAGTAATTCAGGTGGTGTATTTCGACTTAAGGTGTCTGGTAATGCAAGATTTTTTCCTGCGGTCCAAACTATATGTAAGTTTGGAAATTTCATTAGAATTAGTTGAAATCTGTAAACTCGGTGGTTTGGGTTAGATTTTTGTGTAAAGAGAAAGATGATTGGTTTATGGTCTGTGAATAGAACTGTTGGATGTTTTGATCCAAGTATCAGAAATTCATATTCTGTCAGTGTATATATTATGGCTGTACATTCTCTCATTAGAGTTGAGAGTCGTAGCTCTGCTTGAGTGAATAATCGAGAATTTGCTGATATGAGGTTCATTTTATTTGTACCATTATGTGATTGTAATAGTGCTGCACCGATGCCAAAGTTCGAAGCATCGCACATTGCATAAAATGGTTGATTTGAATCTGGAATTGTGTTTGAAATTTGTTCAGTTAAAAGTTTCTTTATTTCTTCAAATCGTGTTTGATGTTCTGTGTTCCATTCAAAATTATTTTGTTGTCTAAGGATGTTATAAAATGGTCGTAGATATAATTGCATTTTATAAACATATTTACTTAAAAAATTTAACATTCCAAGAAATTCTTGGATTTTCTTTTTATTTGTTGGTGGTTGAAGTTTTTGAATAGCGTCAATGCGTGATTTCAATGGAGTGATTGTTTTTCTTTCTATATTATGTCCTAAGAATTTAACTCTTGTCAAAAAGAAGTGTGATTTATCGGGGGCGGCCTTCAGATTTTCGTTCTGAAGTATTTGGTGATATTTTTCTAAAACATTGAACATCTCGTCTTTTGTTTGTGATTGCATAAAAACATCGTCTAAATAGGTGATTGCGTTTTTCTTGAGTATTAGTGGTCTAAAAATTTTGCTCATAAAAGCTGAAAATGCTGCTGGTCCTATGGATATTCCATAGAATAAGCGGTTGAATTCATATTGTTGGTTTCCGATAACAAATTGTGTTAAACGTCGTGATTGTTCATCTAGTGGCATTTGATTGTATGCACTATTCATATCGGCGGTTGTAAAGTATTTGCCGTTTATTTTTGTTAAAATAACTTGTATTGGTTCAATGGGCCAATTACATTTTGATTCATCTATAAGTGAATTGAGGTATCTAGCATCGAGAACGATTTTTAATGATTCTCCTTTAGCTAGAATGATAACGGGGTTGATGAATGTGTTCCCTTTTGGTTGTTCTTCTTTATTAACTGGTGATATAATGTTGTATTGTTCTAAAATATCGAGTAATCTGTTCACTTTATCATGTAAGTGAATTGGTACTTTACTTGCTCTCTGTTTTTTGAAAACTGCGTCTGGTTTTAACGGGAGATGTAGTGATGAACTGATTTTTCCAACATCGAATTTTGATGTTGCATAGACTGATGAATATTTAATTAGCTGTTTGGCTAACTTTTCGAATTCGTCTTGTGTTATTTGTGAATGTTGGAAATTAAACATTGTTAAAAATTTCTGTTGGTCCTCTGTGTAGTTACTTATGTTGAATGTAGGTTTGAAATATGGAGTTTTTGTGAAATAATCCGTATTTCTGTTTTCGTTACTTATTATATTATTTATAGATAATTCTTCATTAAGAATTGTAGATTGGCAAATATCTAGTAATTGGAGTATATTATTTACGCGATAGGCTTTTTCGTGTATTGGTGATATTGTAGCGTTGGTTTCACAATATCCTAAAAGTCCTAAAGGTAATGTTACTTGGTAAGGTGTGTTGTTATAGACATGTAAGGAAATGATATCGGAATTCGAATTTTTCAAATATTTTATGGATGAGATTGTGATTTTGAAAAATTTGTGAATAGGTTTGAATTCAAATTCTGACATATAAAATTTTTGTTTGTTTTGTTCTTTATCATATTGGTGAACTTGTTTGATTGAAAAATTATAGATGTTTCCTGATAGTGGTTTTAGGTGTTTTCTTTGTTGGTTAAATATCGGGTAGAATTTTGAAAAGAATGGTGGTTGTTTATTTAATCTTTGAAAAAATGTTAAGGATGTTTCTTTTGTTTTTGTATATTTATCTTTGATTAATATTCTACTATTTAGTATGTTAATTGTTGGTATATACTTTGAAATAAATGGTATTCCAATGATATTATATTTAATGTCAGTGATATGGAATATTTGTTTAAATGGCTTATTTAAAATTTTGCTTTGCTCCATTGTTCTGGTGGGGAGGAGAAATAATTCGATTTTTCCGTAGTTTATCAATGTTGATCCTTGTGCTGTTGCTAACTTACTGGAGGTTTCAAGAGGTGTTAGCTTTGGGTGTAAAGTTTTTATTTCATTCCATGTGGGGATGTTTATTATGCTTGATTCTGCTCCTGAATCAATTAAAAAATCTATTTCAAGGTCTGGTGGTTGAAATTCTTTATTTCTTGGGCTTTCTAAGAGAAATGGTATTGTCCAAATTTTTTCTTTGGGTTGTTCTTTTTGTATATTTTGATAAATGTGGTTTGTATTCAAGCATTTTGTTTTGATATTTTTATTGGTTTGATTTGTAGTGTTAATCTCATTTGTTTCTTGCGTCGTTGGTGTGGAATTTATGGGTGTAGTGTAATAATTTTGAAGAAATTCTGATTGATTTTCATATATGTGTGATGAAAAGGGTTGTTCATATATGACAGATTCATAGTCATTTTCGACTTTTATCATATTGATAGAAAGAGTGTTTTCTGTATCACTTTCTGAATCTGATGATGTACAGTTTATTTGATTGAGTTGTAACGTATCAGTTACTGTGTCATCAATACCTGGAGGGTCTGATGTTGTTTCTGGATTAGATTGTACTTGATTGATTTGTCTTTGGTGTTTAGGTGTACTACTTCTGTGGCGATTATTAGAATTATTATAGTTATTATTATTCCGGTGTGGTGATTGGGAATAATTTCTATAACGATTATTATAACTTGGGTGTCGATTTTGTGAATTATTTCGCGATCTGTTTTGGTAATTATTGTTTGGTCTGTTATAGTTCGATCTATTATATGAGTTATTCCTTGATCGATTGTTCGGGTAATTCTGGTTTCGGTTGTTTGAATAACTTCTATTTCGATTATAGGAGTAGTTTCTATTCCTATTGTATGATGAATTTCGTGATTGGTTGTTTGGATAGTAGTTATTTCTTGATTGGGAATTAGATCTAGAAACAAATCGTTGTGTATTTGAATTTGATCTGGAGTAGTTACTTCTACTATTTGGTCTATTGTAGTGATTTTGTGATGAATTATGTGTGTTTCTTCGTTCTGGTGATCTTCTTCTATAACTTGAGTTATATGGTGATTGATTTCTTGTATAATTTGTATTGTTCGGGAGTGGTTTTCCTGAACTGTTGTTGCTGTAGACTGTTTTGTTCGGTAGATTTTGATCTTTTTTCATGTATTGATAGAATGATTTATTTGGTTCTTTATATTTTTGAGGTTTATTTTGATTGTCTTGCTGTTTTTGTCTACATTCGGAAATACTATGTCCGTATCGTCGGCAATAATTACACCATTTTTTGAAAGATGGTTTGCCTTTAAAGTTTGGGTTCTATTCGTAAATATTGAGTATTTCAGTGATTTTTTCAACGAGGTCTGTCTCTGATTCCTGTATATTATTAATATTAGTGGGAGTCGTTTCAATTCTGTTAACGTATTGTAATTTCAGATTTTCCGTTTCTTCTAGTTTCATCGTGATTTCTGCTTGTTCTAATTTGTCTACTAGTTTTCGAAAATCTAAATCGGGTTCTCGAATTGAAGAAGGATGGGATGCTCTCTTTTTTATTGCTATTTTCCTTAATTGTGGTGTTAAGGTCATCATTAAGATTTCTGTCATCTTTGTGTTTTTATAGTCGTGTGTATTTAGTGAATATGCTTTTCGAACTAGTGTTTCGATTCGTACTGCTATTTGCTTGATGGTTTCGTTTGGTAATCTGCGAATTTCATTACATAAAACTCTTTGTTGTTGTTTGTTTCTTTCGGAGTCAAACATTTTTGAAAATTCCTGTGTAAACCTTTTCCAGTTTGATTTTATTTCTAGAGGTAGTACTGAAAACCATTTTTGGGCTGCGCCATCTAAGGTTGTTTGTATTAACGCTGTGCGTCGATGTATCCAATTTTGATGTAGTGGCGTATTAATGGGTTCAGGTCCAATATTTAAAATCAAGTTTGCTGTAACTGCATTTAAATAATCTTCTACAGAGTATTCAGGGTCTGTACCTGTGAAAACCATTAAAGGTTTGTTTGATGTTATTGATGATCCACCCATAAGGTATGGATTCATTGTCATTTGTAATGATTCTGCTGCATTTGGCATTTGAGAAAAATTTGAAAGTTGGTTTCTTGTTATTTCATGTTGTTGGAGATAATATGGGAGTGGTATTTCATTTTGCATTTGTGATGCTTGATACGAGTGTGCAGTCATTGGATTTTGTTGTTGAATTGGTTGAAAAGATTGTGTATTAATTAGATTTTGTTGTTGAATTGGTTGTTGATGTTGTGCATCTATTGGTTGTGGAGAAAAATTTCTATGATTTGTACGTGTTTTCTGTATTCCTTGTCTACGATATTCTTGAGTATTTGGTGCAAATATATCTGGTTGTAAGAAATCATCATCTGAGGATAAATAATCCATTTGATAAGATGTCTGTTTTTTATTCTTATTTTGTTGAAAAAATGGGTAATTTTCACTGTGATCCTGTGGAGGATTTGTTTGGAAATTTATTGAATTAGGTTGGGTCATTGGGTTATCCCAATTTCGAGATCTTGTATATTGGTTAAAATTTCTTTGTGGTTGATTATATGTTTTTGATGGATGTGTATAATTATAATTATGGTCTGCAAAGTTGTTTCTTGTGAATGTTTTGCGTGTTTTTGATGGTATTGTCATGGGTCTGTATGTTTGGTAATCCATATGTGAATATTTAGGAGCAACCGAAGGTTTAACGGTTGATTGTAAGGTTACCTGTGTTTGTGAAGGATTTGTATTTCTTGGTGTTGTTAAATTTGGGCGTATTGGTGAAATACTTTGTTGTGTAGTTGTTGTGTGTACAATTTCTTCATTTATGAAGTGTGATGGTGTCTGGATATCTTGTTGAGTAAGATTCCTAGTTCCATTGAGGTTTTCATTGTGTATAACTGTAGAATTTAAACTATTATTCTGTGTATCGGGCAAAAATGTATTATAGTTTAATGGTGTTGCATCAATGGTTAATGGTATTACTCTTACATAATCTCTTATGTAAGATATCGTACTTATTGCTTGACTTGAGATTGATTGTGGGAAGCTTATAAATGCGGGATGAGACCATTCGGGGTCCCAAACATAATCTGATTGTTCTGTGATAGCGGTATCATCGTTCGAGTTTTGGGGTCTAAAATTTTTTCTTGCTTGTGCAATTAAATCAATATTGTGTGTGAAATAATCTATTATGAACCATGCCAAAATTTTTTGTAGATCGTGTTTTGTATGTTGTGAAACGTCGTCTTTCGTGAAATTTTCTTTAATGATGTTTAAATAACTAGAGAGTAGTGTGATTTCATGTCGTACTCTTAAATGTTTAGATGTTTCTGTCGGTGAGACATTTGTTATTGGGATTTCGTTTTCTAATATCGAAATATAACTATATATTATTGCGAAAACTTCATTGGTGAATATGGAGTTTGCTCTTTGTGAGTTATGATATTGGATGCTTTTTATATATTCTGAAAAAACTTTTGAAAATTCTAAATCAAGATCGTCTGTTTGAATTGTATATTTTCTATGATTATGGTTTGGTGAGGTGAATTATATGGAGTAGATTCCATACTGTTGTGTTATGTTGCATATATCTTTTAAGTAGTGGTCTATGATTTGTCTTTTGATTTTTACATCTGGGAACTCTGTTTTACATGGACTGATTCCGGGTTCAAATAAATTTAATAGTAAATTTTTGCAAAATATATGCTGTCCTCTATCAGTGGTTGCATCTACTATAAAAGGAAAGATTTCATCATCATCTGGGCTTTCTTCACCTGGGGTGTGCGTTGAGCTCATTTTTTCGTTCGATGACTGTTAATATGTAATTATTAATGTGTCGAATTGGTTGATTCCAATTGTATAAATGTACTGGTTTGTGTTTATACTGCTTTTTTATTTTTCTTTTTCCTCTTTTTGATGAATTTGAAGTTGTTTCTGAGTCAGAAAAATATAATTGATCGTGAAGTGGGCAATTTTTATCTATTGATTCTTTTAGTTTGTAAAGTTCGTCTAAACTGTTGGTTTCTGATTCTGAAAATGCGTTTCGATTTTTTGAAAATCTTTTTCGTGTTATTTGTCTTTGTTTCGTTATTATTTTTCTTTTTAGTGTTTGTCGTTTTGTTCGAATGTATCCAACTGTTTGTGTATGAGGTGTGATTACAAGGTCGTATTTTTTGTTATCTATTTCACAATTGTGTAAAACGATTGTTTGTTTATTTCCTAGGTTTTTAAATGACATAAGGTTTAGGATGACGGATGCAAACGGTTGTTAAATGATTTCTATTTTCTTAAACTGTTAGTTCTTACGATTTTTTGGTTAGCTTAACCTGGGTCTGTTTGTTCAGGGTTGGAGAGAAAGGTATATCGATTCCGAAGAATGATTTTTTACTTTCTCGTGGCTAGTATAAGCTAAGGTGTTAACTTACTTAATCTTACTTAGGGGTAGTGATTGTGTTCAAGGGTTGGAGAATAGTAAATCGATCCACAAGGTTCAGGTATAATTAGAACGCGAGTAGTTCGTTAGATACTATTTAAACTTACTAAGTCTAAGATTTATCCTGGGTCTGGTAAGAGGGGGGGGTCAAGTGAAGGATGAATAACCGAAGTTCTTCACTGTTTATCCTAATTTGAATGATTAGTTTTGTTCAAAAATTTCTATTAGTCTTAGGTCTTTAGAAAGGGTTGGGTAGTGAATCGACGTTTGAGGTCGTTAGACACTAATTAAGTGGGTGGGGGAGAACAAAGTTGTTCTGTTTGATCCAAGGATAAGCCTTGGTGATCAAATTTGAAATTTAATTAAGTAGAAAATGATTTAAGATCCAAGGATAAGCCTTGATGATCTGGTTTTTAAAATTAAGTGAATTTAAGTTTTAATAAAATTTTAAATGTGTGTAAAGGAAAGATTTAGTGTTTTGATGATATTAGTGGGTTTATGATTGCTGTTATGTTTTAGGTGATGGAGCTGGAACAACAGGATGATTTATGATTACTAACCATTTATTGTCATGCTACTAATTTTTATTTTCTATTTTTCAATAAATATTTTTCAAACATGTTTTGTATATTACTGCAGAGTTTTAGGAAAACGATCTTAGATCTTTTTATCAATCGTTATTGTATATTAATAATTTTGTTTAGCGCCTGAAATGATTTTGAGGATTGACTTCAAAATTTTAGGTTTGCAAATGAAAATCTAAATTCATTGCAAGTAGTATTCTAAATATAAAAGTTTGTTCTGGTTTTTGCCTAACTATCATATAGCTATATGGCAAGTTTCTACTTTGTCGTATGTCGTCTCTGGTTCGAGGTCTTCTTCCAATTCCGGGTAGTTCTGTTATGGTTCGGAATATTGGCTCTGATCTATTGAGTCGTAGAGACATTTCGATTAAATTATTGTCGTATAACATTTTGTAAATGTTTTTGTCTAATTTCTAATCTATTTTGGTTAATTCTAAGCTATTAAGGTCTTGTTCGAGACTTATGGTCGCACCAGATGAGTTAGGACCGAGTTGGTTAACTCATAGAGTAATTTCAGATAGGGTACACCGTCTGCTCGTCACGCTATCTTATTTTCGGCCGGATAGATTCGTGCAACTTCTTAGTCTAATACCGATCCTAATCTTACTCTTATACTATCTAGTCTCAGGTTGTTTAACTAGTCTCTGCTAGGCTCAATAGATCTAGGGTATACTGGTTTATTGCGGCTGCTGAAGTGCTCGGGAGAGTCCAACTAATTTCTAAGTTAAATTCAAATCTCTCTGGTGCTGAAATTACAAGTAACTTCAGCACTTACAAATAAGTGGGTTGTTAGTTAGATGGATCATGATTGGTTAATATTAAATACTTTACATTGGTAAAATATCTAAATTATCCAATCATAAAATGTAGTTTAGATCAGGTTCCAAATTGTCCCAAATTGGTCAAAATGGCCAAAATGGCAATCTTTAAACCCTCATAACTTTACGAAAAATGATCACAGGTGAAATATCTTTTCAAATTTGAGCTCAGGATAACAATAACTTTTGAATGATATAAAAAAATTCCGTCAAAAATGGCTAGTTAAAAAGTCGAAATTTGTCTGAAGAAAAAAAAAACCCCACCCCGAGCACAAATATTCCGTTACTTTCGTATCGAAAGTCGGAACAATAAGTTGGCTTGAGTTTTTTCCTTGCAATGAAATTTCAGTCAAAATTAACGTCATTTGTTTCAAAGCTAAGGCTGCTGTCTAATATACAATGGTTTTGTTAAATAAAATCTAGGAAAAATTAGTTGAAAAAACAAACGTTTGTTTCATTTGAAAACCGGGAAAAAAATCAAACTTGAAATAAAACGTTTGTTAAAACTAACGATTGCGTATCACTGAATTGTTCACGCGAAAGGAGTTAGCTAAGTAGAACTGATGGTCAGACTTGACCTGTTAACAGGTTACTAAATACCTTATCAAGTTGAGCAAATTCGGCGATTTAAAATTGAAGCTTATTGGCTAGGTTAAAATACCACTGGGTGGACCCATACAGATAAAGCACTTGACTAAACCAAGTAGCATTAAAATCAAATAATTCATCGGATATATGGGGAGCATTTTACATTTAAAGAGGTAACTAATAACTAAGTGAAAGACAAAAATACCAACTGACGAAAAGAAAATTTTGAAAATTTGATTTTCGGGTAATTTTTTTCTCAGGGATTCGTCTATTTGTTTCAACAAACTTATTGATGTTCAAATCTATTTCAAATTTTTCGTCAGCTCAGAACTCTGAAGGGAGTAAGAAAGACTAAACTTTTGAACGAAAAAATAACTTCTCACTCAACGGGAGTCCATCGTTTTCGGAACTTTGTCTTGATCTATTGGAGAATGTAATCGATTTTCTGATGGTGCGGAAATTGCATTTTCTTTAAGGACTACTTGGCATGCTCTGCTGTTTTCTGGATCTAAGTCGTCAGTGTTGTCCTTGCTACTCAAGAGAGCTGGCTTGTCTACGCTTCCCAAGCATGTGTCTTCCATGTTGCCTACAACATCTTAGATTTAAGTAGGGCCAAGAGTTTGACAAAATGTTATTGAAATATACCGGGTTGACCAAGAATATGAATCAAACACTTTTCATGCAATACCATGAAAAAAAATAGCATGAAAGGTCTATGATTAGTGATTTTGAGTTAATGAAAATGTATGATCAGCATTTTTCCACAAAATAAAAAACTTGAAAATTTGATTTCTGTAAAATTTACCTTCTCAAAAACTTTGGGATGTTGTGGTAACCGAACGCAAGTGACAAAAATATTGTATACTAAAAATTAGAGCCAACAAAGGGTGGACCGCTTTGTATTGGTAACGACCTGAATTGTCTAATAGTTGTCTTAGACAAATGGTATACTGAAAAAATCAAACTTTTAAATTTTGGCAAAACTTTTCAAAGATGAACATTTTTTAAATTTGATTTTTTACTTAATCAGAGAACGATCAAGGCGTACATAAACATGCCATGCAAAAAAATAAGAACTTTCAGCGTTTTTGAAAAAATTATGCAGAGAAACGTACAAAATCTAATTAGATTACGTTATACAGACAAAAATTTATTTTGTGCATGAATTTTTTTTATGGAAAGTGTCTGTTTGAGTACAAAACCCGTTTTGTGGGCGAGAAAAAACGAAAAAAAAATCGAAATTTTAGGGCAACTTCAAAATTACTTGGAAAAATTTGTATTGTCTCCTAAAAAAAAACGAGTCATATAATTTCCACTGCGATGTTTCGATCTCGGAAAATGAAAGAATATGAATCTCCAAATGTTTCCATCGGTACTTAAGAACGCCATTTTTCACTTTGCCATCCGTTGGATGTGATGGGAACAATATTTCTGCTGAAGATCGTTATCGGGATGTCAGTAAAACTGCAGTAATGTTTTTTTATAAGAAATGGATAACGCAGTTTTAATTTTAAAAAAAATTAATTTTTGAGAATCTTGACCAGTCTGTCTGAAACCCAATGGATCACTAACTTTATACCACTTTCATTTTTGAGCGCCACATTAAAAAGTTTTGTCTTTTCCTTTCCCTCCTTGTCTAATATCGTTGTAACAATTGAAACCAAAAAACTTTCGTTGTCATTTTGGCCGGCCTCTGACCATGCATTAACTACATCGCAGAATTTCAAAATTATTTGGTAATTTTATGTTGGTTACAACTCCTGATTTGACAGGTTATGTACACTAAGAAGTTCATATTCTTGATCAACAAAACTTGTTTTTTCAATATTTTTTTACGATAAAATACACTTTAAATACGAGTACAACAAAAAAAATTTTGTGGGCAATTTCAAAAACCACTTGGAAAAGTTTTTGTTGTCGCCATCAAAAAAAAACTAGTCATACAATATCCACTGCGATGTTTCGGTCTCGTAAAACGAAAAATTTTGGTTTCCCAAATGTTTTTTTTTATCGCTAGTGAAGCCTTTTTTGATTTTACTATCCGTTGGATCTGATGGGAACAAAATTTCTTCTCAAGATCTTCATCAGGTTTTCAATAAAACTGCAGTAATGTTTTTCTCAATTGACTGTGAGAAATGGATAACGCAGTTTCAATGATTAGAGAAAACTTTTTGAGGATTTTAACCAGTCTGTCTAAAACCCATTGGATCCATAATTTTAGATAAATTTCATTTCTGAGCACCACATTTAAGAGTTCAGTCCTGTCGTGTCCCTCGTTGTCGAATATTGTTGTAACATTGAAAGCCACAAAATTGTTGTTGTCATTTTGTCCAGCCTCTGACCATGCATTAATTGCATCGCAGAAGTCTTCAAATATATGGTCAATTTTATGGTTATTTACAACTGATTTTACAGGTGTACAACTGATTTTACAGGTGTACCTTAACTATCCTAATTATCGAAACTAGAATTTTTATACTGAATTTCTATTTGTTGATAAAATACACTTCAAAATTACAAACTGTGCACTGAGCTTCTTTTGCTGCACAACTCGCAAAGTTGAATTAAGCAAGTTTGCTACCATGGTTTATACAAGATTGTTTTTCTGTATACAGTTAAAAAGAACTATTTTTTAAAAGGTTTTTCGATAGGTTTTCCCAAAATTACTATAAACACTCTGGGCAGATTTTAATATATTTGTCACCATCAACTAGTTAGCAATCTATTTTTGTCGATGAGTGTCGAAATTCAAGTTCCTCGGGATGAAGTTTTTGCGTCAGGAGTTTTCTCTGTTTGTCAAATTTTTCTTACATATTTCTTCGTCTTCCCCACTGGCGATAACGTTCTTTTTAACAATTTCGGCTTATGCACCCCCGAAAACCTTACAAGTTTTTCCTAACTTTTTTTCATCTGTTTAAGAGCTTAGAGCGCTTAACTTTGTAATGATTGCTTGATTTTGGTGGTTCCAGAATAAGTGAAACAAATTCGAAGAATTTTTTCTGAATTTTTTTTTTTCAAAAACTTGCTTTCCTTTTTTTCATAGGCTATATAGAGCGTTGAAGGTTATTTGTTGTCAGCTTTCTTAACGCGTATGCCAGTGATATCTTCGTTTCTAATTTGCATTTCTTCTATCATCAATTTTTCTACTTTCTTCGAACTTTTTTTCTAAGTGATCTGCTTCTGGATCGGTTTAGTTGCTAAACACAAGCCAATAATGTGGATTGAAACGTATATTTAATCTAACTATTGGGTTAACACTGAATTACTTACTCACTCCGAAGGAGTTAGCGTGGTCGAACTGAAGGTGAGACATATATTGATAAAAAAGCTTGAAACTTAAAAGCTTTTTAGTTTTTCCTATGTTTGTGGCATACGTTTTTGTAAAGTTAAATTGTAACAACAATTTTCAAAAAGAATTTGAAAGTTCATTCAGAGGGCGACGTCAACCTTCCATCTTTTAAAGCGTTTTTATCTGAATCACTCGATCGTTCGTCCATTTTTAAAACCCTACTGCACAGGAGTTGTTCCAGCATAAGGAGTGTCTCCCGGGGCTCTTTTTTGCAGAACTTCATGACATTACGAAACTTTCAGGGAGCAGTTGTTACAGCTGAAAAACCTTGTTTTGCATAAAACCCTTCATTTAAAGTTTGAAAAGCTGTATGTTAATTTGTACTAATCTATTGCTCAAGCAAAAAGATTTTTATTTTGTTGTGAAAGCATGTGTTATGATCATGGAACCTGATCTAAACTACATTTTATTATTGGATAAATTAGATACTTTACCACTGTAAAATATTTAATATTAACCAATCATAATCCATCTAACTAACAACCCACTTATTTGTAAGTGCTGAAATTACTTGTAATTTCAGCACCAGAGAGATTTGAATTTAACTTAGAAATTAGTTACCTCTCCAAGAGAACTTCAGCAGTTGCAATAAACCAGTATACTCTTGATCTATTGAGCCTAGCAGAGACTAGTTAAACACCCTGAGACTAGTAGATATAAGAGTAAGATTAGGATCGGTATTAGACTAAGAAGTTGCACGAATCTATCCGGCCGAAAATAAGATAGCGTGACGAGCAGACGGTGTACCCTATCCGAAATTACTCTATGAGTTAACCTCAAGGACCTAACTCATCTGGTGCGACCATAAGTCTCGAATAAGACCTTAATAGCTTAGAATTAACCAAAAATAGATTAGAAAATAGACAAAACATTTTCAAAATGTTACACGATAATAACTTAATTGAAATGTCTCTACGACTCAATAGACCAGAGCCGCTATTCCGCACATTACGAGAACTACTCGGTTTTGGAAGAAGACCTCGGACAAGAGACGATATACGACTAAGTAGAAACTTACCATTTAGTTTCATGGTTGCACGGCAAAAGCCAACTCAAACTTTTATATTTAGAATCTTATTAGCAATGAAGTTAGATTTTCGTTTGCAAACATAAAATTTTGAAGTAAACCTTCATGATTATTTCAGGCGCTAAACAAAATTACTAATGTACAATAACGATTGATAAAAAGATCTCAAATCGTTTTCTCAAATTCTGCAGTATTATATAAAACAAATTTGAAAAAAATTTATTGAAAATAAAAATAAAAATTAGTAGCATGACAATAAGTAGTTAGTAATTATAAATCATCCTGTTGTTCCAGCTTCATCACCTAAACATAACAGAACTAAACAAAACTAAATCAAATAAATTTAAACCATTTTAAACCTAAATTTAATTAATTTTAAACTAGATCATCAAGGCTTATCCTTGGATCTTAATAAATTTTCTATCTCATTAATTTTAAATTCTGATCATCAAGGCTTATTCTTGGATCAAAAAGAACAACTTTTGTTCTCCCCCACCCACTTATCAAGTGTCTAACGACCTCAAACGTCGATACCCAACTTTTTCAAAAGACCTAGGACTGATGGAAATTTTTAATAACACTAACCATTCAAATTAGGCTAAACAGTGAAGAACTTCGGTTATTCATCCTTCACTTGAACCCTCCTCTTACCAGACCCAGGATAGATCTTAGACTTAGTAAGTTTAAAATAGTATCTAACAAAGTACTTGCGTTCTAATTATACCTGAACCTTGTGGATCGATTTACTATTCTCCAACCCTTGAACACAATCACTACCCCTAAGTAAGATTAAGTAAGTTAACACCTTAACTTAGACTAGCCACGAGAAAGTAAAAAATCATTCTCCGGAATCGATATACTTTTCTCTCCAACCCTGAATAAAAAGACCCAAGTTAGGCTAACCAAAAAATTGTAAGGATTAACAGTCTAGGAAAATAAAATTCACTAATAACTTCTAGCATCCCTCATCCTAAACCTTATGTCATTTAAAAATTTAGGCAATAAACAAACAATTGTTTTACACAATTGTGAAATAGACAACCAAAAATACGATCTTGTAATAACCCCACATACATAAACAGTTGGATACATTCGAACAAAACGACAAACAATAAAAAGAAAAATTATAAGCAAACAAAGACAAATCACACGAAAAAGATTTTCGAAAAATAGAAACGCATTTTCCGAATCAGAAGCCAGCAGTTTAGACGAACTTTACAAATTGAAGGAATCAATAAATAAAAATTGCCCCATCCATGATCAATTTTTTTTTCCGATTCAGAAACAACTTCAAACTCATCAAAAAGAGGAAAAAGAAGAATAAAAAAGCAATATAAACACAAACCAGTACACCTATATAATTGGAATCAACCAATTAGACATATTGATAATTATATATTAACAGTCATCAAACGAAAAAATGAGCCACTTTCAAAGTGACGAAGGTCCAGATGAAGAAGCAGTTTTTCCCTTTCTTATAGATTCACTCAATGATAGAGGACACACACGATTTTGTAAAAACTTACTTGCAAATTTGTTTGAACGATGAATCAGTCCATGCAAAGCAGAATTCCCGGATGTAAAAATCAAAAGACAAATTATAGAACATTATTTGAAAGACATATGTAATCTAGCACAACAATACGGAATCTACACCATGGAATTCAGCACACCACGAAAAGCTCATAACAAATATGTAATTCAAACAGACGATATTGATTTAGAATTTTCAAAAGTTTTTATAAAATATATCAAAAGCATACAATATCATAATTCACAAAGAGCAAACTCCATATTCACTAACGAAGTTTTTGCAATAATATATAGTTATATATCTATATTAGAAAAAAAAGAAGTTCAAAGTATATCACCAACTGAAACATCCAGACATACAAAAGTACGAATAAAAATCACAGTATTTTCAACATTTCTACAATGAAAAACTCAATGGAACCAGAAATTTTACACAGCAAGACATTCAAACACCATCACACTTCATAAATGAAGAAATCGTCCAAACAACAGTAACAACTACACAACAAAGTATTTCACCAATACACCCAAATCTGACAACACCAAAAAATACAAATACATCACTAACACAGGTAACCTTACAATCGACCGTTGAACATTCGGTTGCTCCAAAAAATTCACATATGGACTATCAGACGTACAGACCAATGACAAATTGTCAAAAACACGAAAAACGTTCACAAGAAACACTTTTGCAGAACACAATTATAACTATGCACACCAACCAAAAACAAATCAACCCCCCCAAAAAAATACACAAAATTTGAATCACGTATGTTCCCATTATTGGAACCTCCCAAATACATCGACCAATTCAGTAAATTTTCCAGATAATCCACACCCTCCACAGGATTATAGTGAATTTACCCATTTTTTCAACGAAATAAAAATAAACAACACAGACCATATAACACAAACTATTTATCATCTGATGATGATGATTATCATCAACCAGATATTTTTGCACCATATACTAAAGAATATCGCACACAGAGACCGCGACAATCTCAACCATCTCAAAATATGAAAACTTACCCACAAAATACAACAGATATACAAAATCCACAACAAATGCATACACAAAACCCATTTAACACACAATCTTTTCAACCAATACAACCACAAAACCCAATGTCAATGCATTCTTATCAACCAACCCAAATGAAAATTGAAATACCGCTTCCATATTACCTTCAGCAACTTGAAATAACAAAAAATCAACTTTCAAAGTTTTCACAAATGCCAAATGCCGCAGAATCAATACAGATGACTATGAATCTATACCTCATGGGGGATCGTCAATAACATCGAATAAACCATTAATGGTATTCACAGGAACAGATCCTGAATATTCTGTAGAAGATTATTTAAATGCAGTAACAGCAAATTTAATTTTAATTATAGGACCCGAACCAATTAATACACCACTCCATCAAAATTGGATACATAGACGCACAGCGTTAGTACGAACAACACTAGATGGCGCAGCTCAAAAATGGTTTTCAGTACTACCCATAGAAATAAAATCAGATTGGAAGAGATTTACACAAGAATTTTCAAAAATGTTTCATTCTGAAAGAAACAAACAACATCAAAGAGTTTTATGCAACGAAATATGCAGATTACCAAACGAAACCGTTAAACAATTAGCAGTTCGAATTGAAACGCTAGTTCGAAAAGCATAATCACTTAATACACAAAACTACAAAAACACAAAAATGACAGAAAATTTAATGATGACCTTAACACCTCAACCAAGGAAAATAGCGTAAAAAAGAGAGCATCTCATCCTTCCTCAATTCGAGAACCAGATTTAAATTTTAGAAAATTAGTAGATAAACTAGAACAAGCAGAAATCACAATGAAAATCGAAGAAACAGAAAATCTAAAACTACTATATGTTAATCGGATTGAAAAAAATACTACACATATAAATAACATACAAGAATCAGACACAGATCTGATTGAAAAAATTACTGAAATACTAAACATCTACGAACGAAATCCAAACTTTGAAGGCAAACCATCTTTCAAAAATTGGTGTAATTACTGCCGACGATACGGACACAGTATCGCCGAATGTAGACAAAAACAACAAGACAATCAGAATAAACCTCAAAAGCTTAAAGAACCAAATAAATCATTCTAGCTATCGAAAAAAGATCAAAATCTACCAAACAAAAATATATATAGTAATAATAGTTCAGGAAATCTACTTCCAAGTAACTCAAATTACTCAAGATATCAATCACCATATAACTCCAGTTATAGAGGTAGATCGCCCGAACGAAGAAATTCACGAAATTTCTCACAAAATAGATATAGCCGATCAAATAGCCAAAATAACCAAAAAAACCATTCCCGATCGAATTCAAACACAACAGAATTTGTTTCTACATCCAGTTCCCATTCAAACCCAAGGAATAGACACTATTCCAATAATAGATAACAAAACTCATCATACAACAGAAATAGAAACTATTCACACAGTAGATATAGAAGTTATTCTAACAATAGAAATCAGAACTATGCAAACAAAAGATCAAGGAATAATTCATATAATAGATCGAATTATCACAGATCAAATGATAACTATCAAACCAGATCACAAAAAAATTCACAAAATCGAAACTCAAGTTACAATAATCGATACAGAAATTATTCCCAGTCACCACATAGGAATAATAACCGTTATCCCGATTCTAAACATCGATACAGAAGTAACACACCAAAACATCAAAGACACATTAATCAAGCGCAAACAAATGAAGAAACAACTTCAGACCCCCCAGGTATTGATAACACAGGAAGTAATCAATTACAACTGAATCACATTAATTGTGAATCATCGGATACTGATAGTGATACAGAAAATACCATCCTGTAAATATGATAAAAGTCGAAAACGACTATGAACCTATCATATATGAACAACCTTCTACTTCACATTTATATGAAAGTCAATTGGAACTCCTTCACAATTACTATATTGGACCCATTGATAATACACAAACTACACAAGAAGTAAACGAAATTAACACGGTAATTAAACCCGATAAAAAAGACGAAACACAATGCTCAAACACAAAACATATTTATCAAAATATACAAAAAGAACAACCAAGAGAAAAAATTTGGACAATTCCATTTCTCTTAGAGAGTCCAAGAAGCAAAGAATTTCAACCACCAGACCTTGAAATTGATTTTAAAATTGACTCAGCAGCAGAATCAAATATAATTAAAATTCCCACATGGAATGAAATCAAAACATTGCATCCAAACTTAACACCTCTTGAAACATCTAGTAAATTAGCAACAGCACAATACACTATATCAAATAACATTACCCATAGGACTTTTGGGATATTGCGTAACAAATGCTACAATTTCACCTATAAATGAAGTAGCCTACCGAAATAATAATATACTACAATTATTAGACATTTGCCAATCAGCAATTCTTGACGAAGAATTATCCATAAATAATATAATAAGTAATGAAAAAAAAACAAATTATTTCACAAAAACAACATATTTAAACCGACATTCAATATAACAAATTACACAAAAAAACAACAAATTTTTTACAATGTTTAATTTTCAACACTCACAAATCACACAAGCTGAATTTGATAAATTAGCAAAACAACTGTTAAAATATTCAACAGTCTATTCAACATCAAAATTTGACGTTGGAAAAATTAGTTCATCACTACACCTTCCATTAAAACCTGCCGCAGTTTTCAAAAAAACAAAGAGCAAGTAAAGTACAGATTCATTTACCCGACAAGGTAAATAGATTACTTGATATTTTAGAACAATACGAAATTATCTCACTAGTAAATAAAGAAGAACAGCCAAAAGGTAACACCTTCATTAATCATGTTATCATTCTAGCAAAAGGTGAATCACTAAAAATAGTTTTAGGCGCTAGATACCCTAATTCACTAATTGACTAATCAAAATGCAATTGGCCTATTGAACCCATACAAGTTATCTTAATCGAATTATCACATGTCAAATGATAACTATCAAACCAGATCACAAAAAAAAAATTCACAAAAACGAAACTCAAGTTACAATAATCGATACAGAAATTATTCCCAGTCACCACATAGGAATAATAACCGTTATCCCGATCCTAAACATCGCTACAGAAGTAACACACCAAAACATCAAAGACACATTAATCAAGTGCAAACAAATGAAGAAACAACCTCAGACCCCCCAGGTATTGATAACACAGGAAGTAATCAATTACAACTAAATCACATTAATTGTGAATCACCGGATACTGATAGTGATACAGAAACTACCATCCTGTAAATATGATAACAGTCGAAAACGACCATGAACCTATCATATACGAACAACCTTTTACTTCACATAAATATGAAAATCAATTGGAACTCCTTCACAATTACTATATTGGACCCATTGATAATACACAAACTACACAAGAAGTAAACGGAATTAACACGGTAATTGAACCCGATAAAAAAGACGAAACAGAATGCTCAAACACAAAACATATTTATCAAAATATACAAAAAGAACAACCAAGAGAAAAAATTTGGACAATTCCATTTCTCTTAGAGAGTCCAAGAAGCAAAGAATTTCAACCACCAGATCTTGAAATTGATTTTTTAATTGACTCAGGAGCAGAATCAAATATAATTAATATTCCCACATTGAATGAAATCAAAACATTGCATCCAAACTTAACACCTCTTGAAACATCTAGTAAATTAGCAACAACACAAGGATCAACATTAGTAAATTATGGAAAAATCCAACTATTCCTTGTTCCCACAAGAACAATGGAACAAAACAAGATTTTGAACAAGCCATTTAAACAATAATTTCAAATTACTGATATTAAGCACGACATTATTGGCCTACCATTTATAACTAAATATATACCAAAAATCAACATCTTAAATAGTAAGATCCATATCAAAGATAAATATACAAAAACAAAAAATACAGCCTTAACTTTCTTCCAAAGATTAAACAAACAACCACCATTTTTCTCAAAATTTTATCCTATTTATAATCAAGAACGGAAACAACTGAAACCACTATCAGGAATAAATATAATTTCTCAATAAAACAAGTTCATCAGTAACAAAAATCAAAATAAACAACAACTTTTCATGTCAGATTTCGAATTTAAACCTATTCACAAACTTTTCAAAATTACAATCTCATCTATTAAATACTCAAAAATTACGAATTCCGATATTATTTCATTACATGTGTATAACAATACACCATATCAAATAACATTACCCATAGGGCTTTTGGGATATTGCGAAACAAATGCTACAATTTCACCTATAAATGAAGTAGCCTACCGAGATAATAATATACTACAATTATTAGACATTTGCCAATCAACAATTCTTGACGAAGAATTATCCATAAATAATATAATAAGTAATGAAAAAAAAAACAAATTATTTCACAAAAACAACATATTTTAAACCGACATTCAATATAAAAAATTACACAAAAAAACAACAAAATTTTTACAATGTTTAATTTTCAACACTCACAAATCACACAAGCTGAATTTGATATATTAGCAAAACAACTGTTAAAATATTCAACAGTCTATTCAACATCAAAATTTGACGTTGGAAAAATTAGTTCATCACTACACCTTCCATTAAAACCTGACGCAGTTTTCAAATAAACAAAGAGCAAGTAAAGTACCGATTCATTTACACGACAAGGTAAATAGATTACTTGATGTTTTAGAACAATACGAAATTATCTCACTAGTAAATAAAGAAGAACAACCAAAAGGTAACACCTTCATTAATCATGTTATCATTCTAGCAAAAGGTGAATCACTAAAAATAGTTTTAGACGCTAGATACCCTAATTCACTAATTGACTAATCAAAATGCAATTGGCCTATTGAACCCATACAAGTTATCTTAATCGAATTATCACATGTCAAATGATAACTATCAAACCAGATCACAAAAAAATTCACAAAAACGAAACTCAAGTTACAATAAGCGATACAGAAATTATTCCCAGTCACCACATAGGAATAATAACCGTTATCCCGATCCTAAACATCGATACAGAAGTAACACACCAAAACATCAAAAACACATTAATCAAGTGCAAACAAATGAAGAAACAACTTCAGACCCCCCAGGTATTGATAACACAGGAAGTAATCAATTACAACTAAATCACATTAATTGTGAATCACCGGATACTGATAGTGATACAGAAACTACCATCCTGTAAATATGATAACAGTCGAAAAGGACTATCAACCTATCATATACGAACAACCTTTTACTTCACATAAATATGAAAATCAATTGGAACTCCTTCACAATTACTATATTGGACCCATTGATAATACACAAACTACACAAGAAGTAAACGGAATTAACACGGTAATTGAACCCGATAAAAAGACGAAACAGAATGCTCAAACACAAAACATATTTATCAAAATATACAAAAAGAACAACCAAGAGAAAAAATTTGGATAATTCCATTTCTCTTAGAGAGTCCAAGAAGCAAAGAATTTCAACCACCAGATCTTGAAATTGATTTTTTAATTGACTCAGGAGCAGAATCAAATATAATTAATATTCCCACATGGAATGAAATCAAAACATTGCATCCAAACTTAACACCTCTTGAAACATCTAGTAAATTAGCAACAACACAAGGATCAACAGTAGTAAATTATGGAAAAATCCAACTATTCCTTGTTCCCACAAGAACAATGGAACAAAACAAGATTTTGAACAAGCCATTTAAACAATAATTTCAAATTACTGATATTAAGCACGACATTATTGGCCTACCATTTATAACTAAATATATACCAAAAATCAACATCTTAAATAGTAAGATCCATATCAAAGATAAATATACAAAAACAAAAAATACAGCCTTAACTTTCTTCCAAAGATTAAACAAACAACCACCATTTTTCTCAAAATTTTATCCTATTTATAATCAAGAACGGAAACACCTGAAACCACTATCAGGAATATATATAATTTCTCAATAAAACAAGTTCATCAGTAACAAAAATCAAAATAAACAACAACTTTTCATGTCAGATTTCGAATTTAAACCTATTCACAAATTTTTCAAAATTACAATCTCATCTATTAAATACTCAAAAATTACGAATTCCGATATTATTTCATTACATGTGTATAACAATACACTATATCAAATAACATTACCCATAGGACTTTTGGGATATTGCGAAACAAATGCTACAATTTCACCTATAAATGAAGTAGCCTACCGAGATAATAATATACTACAATTATTAGACATTTGCCAATCAACAATTCTTGACGAAGAATTATCCATAAATAATATAATAAGTAATGAAAAAAAAAACAAATTATTTCACAAAAACAACATATTTTAAACCGACATTCAATATAAAAAATTACACAAAAAAACAACAAAATTTTTACAATGTTTAATTTTCAACACTCACAAATCACACAAGCTGAATTTGATAAATTAGCAAAACAACTGTTAAAATATTCAACAGTCTATTCAACATCAAAATTTGACGTTGGAAAAATTAGTTCATCACTACACCTTCCATTAAAACCTGACGCAGTTTTCAAATAAACAAAGAGCAAGTAAAGTACCGATTCATTTACACGACAAGGTAAATAGATTACTTGATGTTTTAGAACAATACGAAATTATCTCACTAGTAAATAAAGAAGAACAACCAAAAGGTAACACCTTCATTAATCATGTTATCATTCTAGCAAAAGGTGAATCACTAAAAATAGTTTTAGACGCTAGATACCCTAATTCACTAATTGACTAATCAAAATGCAATTGGCCTATTGAACCCATACAAGTTATCTTAATCGAATTATCACATGTCAAATGATAACTATCAAACCAGATCACAAAAAAATTCACAAAAACGAAACTCAAGTTACAATAATCGATACAGAAATTATTCCCAGTCACCACATAGGAATAATAACCGTTATCCCGATCCTAAACATCGATACAGAAGTAACACACCAAAACATCAAAAACACATTAATCAAGTGCAAACAAATGAAGAAACAACTTCAGACCCCCCAGGTATTGATAACACAGGAAGTAATCAATTACAACTAAATCACATTAATTGTGAATCACCGGATACTGATAGTGATACAGAAAATACCATCCTGTAAATATGATAACAGTCGAAAACGACTATGAACCTATCATATACGAACAACCTTTTACTTCACATAAATATGAAAAACAATTGGAACTCCTTCACAATTACTATATTGGACCCATTGATAATACACAAACTACACAAGAAGTAAACGGAATTAACACGGTAATTGAACCCGATAAAAAAGACGAAACAGAATGCTCAAACACAAAACATATTTATCAAAATATACAAAAAGAACAACCAAGAGAAAAAATTTGGACAATTCCATTTCTCTTAGAGAGTCCAAGAAGCAAAGAATTTCAACCACCAGATCTTGAAATTGATTTTTTAATTGACTCAGGAGCAGAATCAAATATAATTAATATTCCCACATGGAATGAAATCAAAACATTGCATCCAAACTTAACACCTCTTGAAACATCTAGTAAATTAGCAACAACACAAGGATCAACATTAGTAAATTATGGAAAAAACCCAACTATTCCTTGTTCCCACAAGAACAATGGAACAAAACAAGATTTTGAACAAGCCATTTAAACAATAATTTCAAATTACTGATATTAAGCACGACATTATTGGCCTACCATTTATAACTAAATATATACCAAAAATCAACATCTTAAATAGTAAGATCCATATCAAAGATAAATATACAAAAACAAAAAATACAGCCTTAACTTTCTTCCAAAGATTAAACAAACAACTACCATTTTTCTCAAAATTTCATCCTATTTATAATCAAGAACGGAAACACCTGAAACCACTATCAGGAATATATATAATTTCTCAATAAAACAAGTTCATCAGTAAGAAAAATTAAAATAAACAACAACTTTTCATGTCAGATTTCGAATTTAAACCTATTCACAAATTTTTCAAAATTATAATAAAATCTATTAAATACTCAAAAATTACGAATTCCGATATTATTTCATTACATGTGTATAACAATACACCATATCAAATAACATTACCCTTAGGACTTTTGGGATATTGCGAAACAAATGCTACAATTTCACCTATAAATGAAGTAGCCTACCGAGATAATAATATACTACAATTATTAGACATTTGCCAATCAACAATTCTTGACGAAGAATTATCCATAAATAATATAATAAGTAATGAAAAAAAAACAAATTATTTCACAAAAACAACATATTTAAACCGACATTCAATATAACAAATTACACAAAAAAACAACAAATTTTTTGTAATGTTTAATTTTCAACACTCACAAATCACACAAGCTGAATTTGATAAATTAGCAAAACAACTGTTAAAATATTCAACAGTCTATTCAACATCAAAATTTTACGTTGGAAAAATTAGTTCATCACTACACCTTCCATTAAAACCTGACGCAGTTTTCAAATAAACAAAGAGCAAGTAAAGTACCGATTCATTTACACGACAAGGTAAATAGATTATTTGATGTTTTAGAACAATACGAAATTATCTCACTAGTAAATAAAGAAGAACAACCATATGGTAACACCTTCATTAATCCTGTTATCATTCTAGCAAAAGGTGAATCACTAAAAATAGTTTTAGACGCTAGTTACCCTAATTCACTAATTGACGAATCAAAATAGAATTGGCCTATTGAACCCATACAAGTTATCCTAACAAAAATAAAAGGTAAATTTTTCACAACCGCAGATATGAATAGTGCTTATAATCAAATGCCACTAGATGAACAATCACGACGTTTAACACAATTTGTTATTGGAAATCAACAATTTGAAATTAATCGCTTATTCTATGGAATAACCATAGGACCACATTGATATTGAACGAAACACTATCACTCCATGAAAATCACGCATTGATGCAATCCAAAAACTTTAGCCACCTACAAATAAAAAGAAAATCCAAGAATTCCTTGGAATGTTGAATTTCTTAAGTAAATATAGTTACAAAATGCAATTATACTTAAGACCTTTCTATAACATCCTTAGACAACAAAATACCTTTGAATGGACCACTGAACATCAAACACGATTTGATGAAATCAAAAAGCTTTTGACAGAACAAGTTGCAAACACAATTCCAGATCCAAATCAACCATTTTATGCAATGTGCGATGCGTAGCATTGCTACAATCACATAGTGGAACAAATAAATTGAAACTTATATCAGCAAATTCACGATTATTCACTCAAGCAGAGCTACGACTCTCAACTCTAATGAGAGAATGTACAGCTATAATTTATACACTTACATAATATGAGTTTCTGATACTTGGATCAAAACACCCAACAGTTCTATTTACAGATCACAAATCAATTATACTTCTTTTTACACAAAAATCAATCCTAATCATAGAAGTTATAGATTTCAATTAATTCTAATGAAATTTCCAAACTTATATATAGTTTGGATAGCAGGAAAAAACCTTGCATTAAAAGATACATTAAGTCGAAATACGCCACCTGAATTACTTACACGAAAAACTACAGTTGAAATACCACAAAATATTAAATTCTATCTCGCAAAAGATCAAACATCACCGCGACTAAAATGCAAATACGCAGTAAAAACTGACTTTGATTAATCACAAATAACTAATCTACAACACTTTCCACTCTACTTAGACTGCCAAAATAATCACTATGAAGAAGATTTGTTAGGCACATCTACTTTTAAACCAATTCCATACTCACAATGGATAAAAAATAATACTCAACAAAAGAGAATAAAACAACATTCGCGTAAAAAAGACCTTTATCCACTAATTGAAAAAGAAAATTTGACCAATAAAATAAATTTATCAGGAGCACAAACAAATGATTCAAAACACACAATAAATCAAGTTTTTGACCTCCATGACCCACTTGACACAATTTCCCTATCAAAACTAGAAATTGACAATATTTTTCTCCCCCAACAGATAAAATTACACTTGAATTTTTAAAAGAATATCAAAATCTCGACTCAGTAATTAGACAACTAAAATCATGGCACAAATACAAAACTAAGCCCGTAAAAGCTGATACCACAATTTTAGGAAACAAAATACTCCTCCGATATTTCAGAAAAATTAATAACACAACAATTAATGAATTCTACAGATCTTTTAGAATATCAATCAAATGACTCTTAAGTTCCCTGTCTTCCTTTAAGTATGATACCAATAGCTTTTAACATCTCCCATACACAAAATACAAAAGGACACTCCGGATCAGAAAAAACATACTCGAACTTTACACAACATTTCGAACAAATTGGATAGAAGTATTATGCAATGATTGTATAATATGTCAATTGAACAAGCCCTATCCAAATCAAAAATAAATAGCACAGAAACAAGATTTTAAAGGACAAAGTTTATATTTTAACCATCGCATTTCATTCGACACAAAATGACCAATTTCACCATCCTCTGAAGGAAACTCCTACATTATGGTCATTGTTGATGCATTAACACATTATATAGCACTCAAACCAGTACCACATTGTAATGCTTATTATGCTTACACAACACTTTATGAACATTGGATAGCCAAACTCGGGTTACCCGAAATCCTAGTTATAGATAACGGTACAGAATTTATAAATAATGAAATCATCACACTATGCCACCTATATAACATCAAACATAAACCACGTACATCATGCACCTTGGACAAACGGTTTAGTCGAAGGAATGAACCGTTCACTACAAGAATATCTCAGATGTATCATTAATGGAAATGATACACGATACACAAAATGGTCAGCAGATGTAAAACTATTTCCCTTATCATATAATTCACAAATTAGGACAACTTTAGGAATGTCACCATACAAAATGGTTTTTAATCAAAAGCCACGAAAACCAATTATGTTTACAGCAAATGCCCATAAAAATGCACAAGGTTTTTGCCAACCAAATAAAGATTCAATTTGTTACAACCTACCTTTACACACACATGATGAAGATCGTTTTCATCATCCACAAATTCTTAAATTAGCCTCCGGCACACATACCGAATTGATATTAAATAGAGATAAAAAACAAAATGAAGTTTACCAAAAAGTAACAAAAAAATTGTTACAAAGTCAAAACATTAACGACCAAATTAATGCACGCTTTACCCAAGCTACAGATTTAAAATTTGGAACATTTGACTTAATACCTAACTTTAATACGCAAAAAGGAATATCTAAAAAATTACAACCTCTTCGAAAAGAACCAAACCAAATAATTGACAAACCCACTGACGTAACGTATAAACTCACAGAATCAACTAAAAAAGAAATTATTCAACATCGTAACAATCTATTGCCCTTACCACCCAAAAGAATACGTATTACGCGAATTAACTCAATTATATTCTTTTACAGGTTTAAAAATTATTCAAAATCATACACATACAGAAAAAGAAACAAACGTACAGGACAACATTCATCATGAAAAACGAAATCAAAAACAAACCACAACTCAAAACAATACAAAAACGCCAGACCCAAAAATATCTCAAAAAGAAAGAAAAAACAGGAAAATGATAGAAAAAATTTTACCACAAGAACCAGTAGAAAAATCAAAACACAGAGAATCATCACGACTTAGAAATCAACCACGTAAAAATTACAAAAACATTCATCCCACAATCTAAAATATTAAAGAAAGTTGAATTTCAAAAACAACTTTGATTTTAAAATTAAAATTTTTTACAACTCTAAATCAATTTGAACTTTCATATTTTCGAGATAACATGCTGAAACGCAATAATTCTAGTTCAGATTCAGTTAATAGGAATCACTCAAATCCGTCACCTTCTATATCTCTAACACCAACCTATTAGCCGATAGATATTGAACTCAGGCATATCTATAACTATAACTTTACAACCTCCAGGTCAAAAATAAGCAACTCTCTAAAATTTGACAACTAGAATAAATCCCACCACAATATTACAACCCTCCCCTATCTAATAACGCAAAGATTAACAATATTTTCCCAATTCAGACCTCAAAAACCCTCCAACCAAAAATGGCAAATTAGCCTAAAGTAAAAAAGGATTATAATCATTCGGCCTAAAGTACAAATTTTTCAAAAATACCCCAGATCTTCCAACAAATAAAAAAAAAGCAAAGAAGACTTCTCGAACACCATAAAATTAGCCCCCAACAATTTTTCACAAAACTCAACCCACTTGTCAAAAAACCAATAAATAATCCGACCACACTTGAATCTCGCCCCAAACAACAAAAAATATTCGACGAACGAATCATTTCTTAAATGCTTTTCTCTCAAACAGTCAATATCTTAAAAATACAATCTTTAATCTTTTCATAAAATTTTTCATTCTATTCAAACTTTTGCTCATATTTTTTATTGATACTTTTGAAGCTTTAATAATCCTTTTAATAATTTTTTGCAATATTTTTTTAATTTTCTACTCCCTATTTGAAATATATCTCCAACTTTCCCAAATGATTGACCACATTCACAGTTAGGATAATTCAAAGTCTAATTAAATGATACGAACAATTTTTAGTAGAACAGATATTTTTTACTTTTCGTAATTTTCATCACATTTTTATCATCCCTGATAACGACAATGTGCAAATGTGTAAAAAAAGCAATAGTCACATTCGCCTTAGCAACAATCCTTTTAATTCTTTTCATCGAAGAATATTACAATAAACATAAACCTTCCCACTAGAAAATATCAATCGGACACGTTCTCATAATTGCTAACCAACAATCACAAAATCAGTCTTCACCGACATCATCCCAAGAAAACCCAGCCATACCCACAACTACCCAAAACCCCCAAACATCCACACGAATTTCTTTTCAAGATAACCCATACACTTTTGAAGAACGACACGCTCGCTTATCCGAACCACTAGAACCAGTTCAGCGACAGGCATCCCTAAGTGAACCAAGATATAATTTATACCCCACATTACCACTAGACTTAAATAGAATAAGACACATTAGTCAAATTCAAAATACAGTTGAAATAAATAGACAGATTATACATCCACAAAGAAATAGAAATTTTCAAACCCCTGGAGTTCATTTTGATATACCCCAATCACCAACACCATCTACTTCAGAAAATTCAAATAGTACATTGCCAGAAACTCCCACACTCCTTTCACAACATAGCACCCCAAATATACCCTCAGATTACTTAGGTTCAACACCGACATCTGAACAAATACGTGAAAATCCCTTTAAATCCACCCCAATCCCACCGCACGACTACCATATTGGGCAACACACTCATATACACAAGGTGAACCAAACATAGTAAAAGAACCAATAGATATTTCTACAGATACAACACCATCATCGTTACCAGAAACATTATCACTCCCATCAACACCATCTTTAAGTTAAATCTCACCGGCACTTTTCCCTTTAAATTTCCCAAATAACCTCGACGCTAGATATCGAGAACAATTATCATCAAATACCCCTTTACGACTAGATTGGAACACATTCGTAGCACCTCCCCCATTATTTGGACAACATCAAGATAGTAACCGACTCCACAGTTGGGCACTCAATAGATTACAATATAGACAAAATATCCACGAAGATATTCGAGAACAAAATATTCAAATACTCCAACAAAATAGTCTCCAATTAAAATTTGAAATCACGATCAAACTTAATAATATTGTTCGACATCCCTACCCATTAAATCCAACAAATATAACAGCTCAACCGCTACCACCATCATTTATTACAACTGAAGTAATATATAAACACGATAGATATACGAAAATCACAATTGGTTACATAACATTAATAACCCATACTCAGGATTATCATACATATGTATATTCTAAAAGCTTTAACATTTCAACACATCTTTTTTCTAATATTTTCCGACCAAAACACAAATCCTTCTCCTCGCACAGGACCCCAGGATTTATCAGCAACACACTATGATTGTGAAGAAAACGCACAAAAAACACTACACAAACATGCAATAAATCAAGTATCACAATGCGAAGCAGAACCACAAGCTATAGAAACTACAAAAGTAATAGCAACATTATATTCAAAAGCACGAGCAACAACAGTAACAGGATATAAATTTACAGCAACATTTTCCGATATGAAAAGAAAGTAAACTGTTCACAAGTTTCCAACGGAAATAATAACCGACTTGATCACGAATCATTTTACCAAAGTAATATAGAACGACTTTTGCATCAAAATCCCGATGATTGTAAAAACGAATTACTCAGACTGAATATCACAAGAATTAAAAACACAGACAGAAAAATAGTAAATTTCCAAGTCTTTGCCGATTCTGTACATCAAGCAGAACTTCAACGATATCATGGACATACTAAATTAGACGAAAAATACCCATATAACGGCGCACACGGAAGATTTACCTATGACATACACGATAAACACTGGATACCACACATTGGAATAAATAATCCCTCAAACTGCAAAGCAGACACAAAAAATAAAGGATATCAAGAAATAATGCTTTTTGATTGGAAAATACTACTTGAAAAAATACAACTCACACGAGATTTAACTGATAACACCATAATCTATCAAGGAATCAGATTGCCCAGATATAAAAGCACAGGTAACCCTGGTGGAAAACTAAAACCATATGACAGTAAAAGTACACGTTTACAAGAACTGTCACTAATGAATAGCACCTATTTTGGTAATATTCATTATGATATCCACTTAAACATGACATTGGACTACACAATTAGTAGAATTTTTCCTAAAATGTCACTTTCTGAATTAGAAACACTTCATCAACCATGCGAATTAGAAAGAACACAAATCCTACAATCACTCGCACTAGCAGAATTAAAATTACCTTATGCAAGATAACTATTATCAGGAAACAGATGAAATTTTCTAGATTACGAAGGAAATATTTTATGGTTTTATACTTGCACTAAAAAAGTATCACCATTATATGTTTTTGAAGACAAACTTTGTTATAAAAGAATCCCCATCTTCTATAAAAATAAAGTACATTTTGTCGACACACTTTCAAGACGAACATATTTTTGGGATACCGCAGTCCCATGTGGATCAGAAAATAGCCACAATGTAGTACAATTAAACCCTGATGAAGATAAATACTACCTACTTACACCATACCCTACATTAATGCAACCACTCAAAAAAATTTCACCCGAAAGTATCAGAGCTATCGATCGTAACCCAAATATTGATTTACAATCAGTTGGAAAAATTCTAAATCAGATATCCAACTTCAACTTAGTTTCAGGAATTATTAACCCAAATGGACACAATACAACGACAATCAATCGTTCAGAATTTAAGAAAGTTTACCGAAACCGCAGGATTTGCAGACATTTATACACAAGACTATAGCGGATATTTTAAAGATATCAAAGACTACATATATTTAAATGGTGAAAAGTACAGACCACAAAAAATGAAATTCTAGCTTTTCTAGGATGGCCCTATTACATCTTAGAAAAATTAACTATCTTATACGCCATGTTTAATTTTATAGGATTTCTTTTCTCACTGTTAAAAGGAATCTATAACACATGCGCTATACACACACAAGTAAACCAACAAGCAAGTGTAGCACGTATACTATTTGCAGGATTTTCCGGAATTTTTTCATCATCAATTAACAAAATACTTCTAGATGCACAAATAAAAGAATATAACACAAAAATATCCACAAGACAAAACACATCCGACGAAGAACTTAATAAAATAGAAATAACATCTACTGCACCACAGTTGCCACCCTTAGCACAAAACTATCCATTATCATTAGTTCCCCGTAATTTCCGAAACCTAGCAATCACAAATAATCCAAATTCTTGACCAAAAACAACAAAAAGTCCCATCCAACACATAATGACACATCATTCACAAAATGATAATACATATGAACAAATTATAGAACAACCTCACACCACCACTTTTCAATCTCAAAATAATCATTTTTTTTAGCCCACGATGAGCCGACAACTTGGATCCCTCCATCGCTCAAATTCCCACCCAGCCAACCTCCAAACTCAAATTCCAATAATCCCACTTTTTATTTTCCCACCACCCAATTTTCCAATTATTAATATACCATCAAGCGCGAATTCTGATACTAACTCAGATATTTCAGTTTTTCATACTATCTCACAATTTAATAACTCTAATGTAGAAACCCCGACGAATTTGCAGACTCCGAACCATCTCCCTCTACCCATACCCAGACCAACTCCTCAATTTTTTCAAAAACCCCTATTCAACCCATCCCATCCGGTCATCCACTCCCATCCGTTTCCACTCCTTCTTATGCTTCCCAAGTAACAACAACCTATTCTCCACTTCATTCCGACAGATCATTGATAATTCCCCAGGTACCCCCCAAATTTCCGAAGAACTTGATAATTTTATTACGTTACAACATTAATTAAAAAACCCCAACACCCTTACATTACATCAACTATCATCCACAATAACATCCTCAAATCCACCTACCCCCACACCCTCCTCAGCTTACACTCCATCATTAGCACAATCATCCACATCCACCGAAACACCTTCCAGTACTCACCGAGCTTATCGCACTTTTAAACAAAAATTTCCAAATCACCCATGCCCAACCAAACCCGGAACAGCCCGCGAATATATTAATCATCCTGAACACACAAACACTAAAACTTTTCTTGAAATCACCTTACCCTCATTTCCGCAATATACATTAAATACATCTACCATTGCTAACGACACACGCAATTTTATTGATGAGCACGTTTCAAAGCCAACACTTCATTGGACAGCTTATTATAATTATACTAACCCCCTCTGCCTACCATTAGCTAATAATACTGAAAGTATCGAGAAAAAATAAAAACATGTTATATAGACTCACCACAACACTAACACCTCGACAATTTACTTACGTTGGATATAAAAAATTATTAAAAATATTCACCGCACCCCGAGCTAACGATTTTGCAATAGAATACTACAATCATAATATCATCCGCCCTAATCAAGATCAATTTTTAGATGAAGATCGCTTCGCGAACCCGCAACTAACAGAAACATTTTTCATTAAAACATCGTACGTATTTACACTTAATGTTTTTGATAGAAAGCATGATCATATTATTTCAGAATCACTAGTTGATATTCAAGCATATGAAAGCTTCTATGATAAATTTCAGTTATTTTCACTAACCTTTCACTTTCTTTCACCACAGGAACGCGATTTGCACTAAATTAAAAATATAAATTAAAACACTTTTAACTAATAAATTCAAATGTGAACTAACCATTTTCTATCAATGTTTGATTTATTCTTTTAGTCTTCACACAACAGTAATCTACAAAACAGAAAAGACAAATAAAAATACAAACTTGTTAAATTATCTGAAAACTCATTAATTTCTTGCACTAAATAATGTAGTAAAATTCCTAACAAATGTAGTAATTTTATTTATAAAATATTTTCCCATGAAGCAGTAAAATTGAAATACAATGAAACATTATAATTTAAAACTTCCCCAAAACGCAGTAAAAATCAAATTCTATGCTATAAATTGATAAAAACAGATTTACCCTTCTCAATATTTTCATTCATTCGCACAAGAATACTATCCAAACTCGCACAGCTCGCCCACGAAGATTTGTTCAGTTAATGATTTTAAATTTCAAGCTTTCACTATCAACAACTCTAACACACGATAACAAGTTTCAAACTTCCCTTTAACCCGGTTGGAAAGGAATTATTTACTAAACCAAACTAACCAATGCAGCTTACTAAACACCACAAATCATAAAATAACAGCATAAATAAGAAAAGAAAACCAACGGTACCCAAACCGGATTAACCCAGTTTAAAACTGGACAATTTATTCTTTTGAGGACTATTATAAAGTCTAAGAAAGAAATAATAAAACACAAAAAAGTCGCAAGACAAACCCAAACCAAAAACAATTTGATTTTTGAAAAAAGGACACAACCAAAGCAACATAAAAAAGACCAGAAAAAACCAACATAAAACGTTATCACATAACAGGACCTCTCAAAGAAACAGCATGCAATCATACTCCCACTCCTGGCCTAACCCACCAGAGAAGGACGTCCTGAACATGCATATAGGCGGCCTAACCCACCGCGCTACACCCACGCTTTGTGACCACACTTCAATTTTTAATAAGAGGTACTCAAGGGTGAGTAACTCTTCAAAATAACTGAGCTAAAACCAAAACCCTTTTGTGAAAACGGCTAACTAAGTTCATGATTAAAAAACCAAAAAAACAAAAATTTATAAATTTTAAATCATACTTTGCAGTATATAGATCATACACAACGACAAAGACGAACATCCAAAGACTAGATGATCCCATCACACTCGAACAGATGAATGGCTAAACACAACCGACATGCCGTCCACAATCACGACTCAAAGGATTTAGAGTACGACTTGACTTCGCAGAAAAGGACTTCATTGAACTAGACCAATGACCACCTCGATGCTCAAGTATACGTACAGATCCGAGTTACAAGGCATCCCTTCCAAACACGATTTTCACGCCATTCCCAGACGAGGCTGCACACAAAACAGTTCTCTACTAATACAGAAAAATCTGACATAGCAAACCATTTTGAAATCGGATTGATTTCATTGGGGATCACAGTCGTTGTCGAATGACAAAATAACAACTTCTTATCCCTGATTCCAGCGTCCTGGAACGTTCTTCTTCAAGAGGAACCGGATAAGAAAATGATGTTCGCCAAATATCAACGTTCATCATCCATCCTTCAATTGCAGAGAAGAAAGATAGTTCTAAAAAACTCTGTAAACCCCGGATGGCTGGAACCTGATCTAAACTACATTTTATTATTGGATAAATTAGATATTTTACCACTGTAAAATATTTAATATTAACCAATCATAATCCATCTAACTAACAACCCACTTATTTGTAAGTGCTGAAATTACTTGTAATTTCAGCACCAGAGAGATTTGAATTTAACTTAGAAATTAGTTACCTCTCCAAGAGAACTTCAGCAGTTGCAATAAACCAGTATACTCTAGATCTATTGAGCCTAGCAGAGACTAGTTAAACACCCTGAGACTAGTAGATATAAGAGTAAGATTAGGATCGGTATTAGACTAAGAATTTGCACGAATCTATCCGGTCGAAAATATGATAGCGTGACGAGCAGACGGTGTACCCTATCCGAAATTACTCTATGAGTTGACCTCAAGGACCTAACTCAATCAGCTGATTGCTTTATTCATTGAAGTTTTTTATTTGAAAATAGAAAATTGCTATCAAGAGTAATTCAATTCTAAATCCTGAACCTCTTTGTGCAAAAATGATTTCATATCTATTCTGCAACCATTTGCACAATAGAGATATCAAGTTCAGTTTAAACTTCCTACTGGGACTTTTCTCAAACTTCAGTGGTCAATCTCAAAAAGCTCACAAAACTTTTTCCTTTTTAAACTTAATGAGGGTGACTAAATTTGATTTATCATCTCTCTTGAAAGTTTTCCTAACAATCGTTTGAGCCTCAGGAAAAGTTTAATAGCGCATTCTGTGCTGATTTGTACCATCCTGAAAGAAAACGGCCAAATGGTAAAAAAAAACTTAAAATATGTTTTCTCAAATTGTGTTGAAAAAGTCATCACTGTCTAATGAGAACCAAAAAGTAGATAAAATTTTCGGATCGGAAACTTTGGGTCGGAAGATAGACTTGCGGATAGACTTGCGGATAGACTTGCGGGTCGTAATACCCCCGCAATTCATGTAAGACTTTGAATTGAGCAAAACAATGAACCCGTTATGGGTAAGAGAGTGTGATTAACAATTTAAAATCAATTTGCGCATTTTGGAGATAGCCGCCTGAGCAAACATTGAAACAGGAAAATACAATCCCTCTGTGAGATAAACCAGCCAGAGTATAAACCAGCCGAACACCCGAGCATAAAAGCTAGTTCAGTCGAATATATAACGCAGTTCAATTTCACGGCATAACTAATATGTAACAGTTACGTAATTCGGCTGGTTTTAGGCAGCTTGTTTCTACTTCGGATGGTGTATATGTCACTATGTCTTCCATTATCAGTTCTTTGACGAAAACCTTTGAAAGCTTTGATAGGTTTAGAGATGGAGTAAGCCGTACAGCAAGGTTTTTGCATTATTCATTTGATAATAAGAAAAACTTGCAAATCTTGCATTCTAACTGATTTTGAATGGATTTAAATTAACTTTAAATTCGTTAAAAACAATGGATTATCATCAAATTTTTAATCCATTTTGTTGTCTGAGTGCAACATGAGAATCGATTGTACAGTGCTGATTTAAATTATCCGGACAAAACAAGCAAAACTTGAAATTTCAAACCCGTTTGTCTCAATTTGGGTTAAGATTAGACAATAAATGAAGGGAACTAAAGTTGCTTAGAATTTCATCAGAATTAATATGTTGCAATTTTTTCTCCGAAATTCCCAACTAAGGTTTTACCCCAAAAATGGGTCGTTTTGGCTTTTTTCAATAAATCAAGAATTACGCTGAAACTACTTCGTTAATTGATAAGGACTATATATCACAAGAAGCCTCTTACACAGCCCAACAAAGTTCAAGGAAGGTTAAATCTCCAAAAACCAATATAAGAAAAAATATTTTTGCTTGATATTCAAGAAACATGATTTTTACTTATATTAAACCCAAATTGTTTGATTAAAAACAAGTTTTAAGCAATTTAGAGGATATTTTTGGAAATTTATCCCTTCTAGAACTTTGTTAGGCTGTGTATGAGGCTTCTTGTGATATATATTTCTCATCAATTAACGAAGTATTTTAAGCGTAATTCTTGGTTTATGAAAAAAGCCAAAATGACCCATTTTTTGGGGTAAAATTTTAGTTCAGAATTTCGGAGAAAAAACTGCACCATATTTATTCTGATGAAATTCTAAGCAGCTTTAGTTCCCTTCATTTGTTGTCTAATCTTAACCCAAATTGAGAAAAACGTGTTTGAAAAATCAAGCTCACTCATTTTGTCCGGATCATTTAAATCAGCACTGTATTGATCGGTTGTACAGAATCTTATTTAGACCACAAAGATTAATATAATTGATTTCGTTTCAATCAGATGCAGGATGTAAAATTAAAATTTTTTAAAATTAGTGCGATCCAGACAGAGAAGTGAAATATGTTAAAAAACCTCTAAGAGACGATCAATTTATAAAAACTATAGATATGTTTTCTCTTAAGTAGTATGATACCTTAAACTTTTTTGAATACTGGTTCTTACTAAAACACGTCTATCTCAAACTACCCCGGGTTAACCATCCTACGAAAAATTTCTCTATCTCAGAACTTCTTAGATATGAAAATAAATTTGAGAAACCCTTTGTTAATTTATAGTTTATACACTTCGAGCAAACAATTGAGTTTCTACTTTTTGATGTTTCTGCAATACACATCTATGTTTATATTTACTAGTGGTAAAACAAACTTCCAAATAATTTCACAAATAATTTTTTTGGAACTAAATTGCTTGTTCAACTGTGATAAAAAGTTTTCAAAAATTGTTAGAAGACCTATCAACTTTTTTTGTTGATTTTCATGCGCTTTTTATGCGTTTCCAATGTTTATCTCATGCTTGGGGAAGCATAATTTGGCAGCCTCCCATTGGAGACTTTGCTGAGTACCTGCTAGTAGCTAGCCGAAGCTATCAAATAAATAAGTATCAAAAACAGCAAAAATTGTGTCAGAATCATTGGAATAACCAAGAAAACTAAATTTCAGATCTGACATTAGGTTTGAAACTGATTTTTTCAGATCCGAAGGAACCAAGAAAACCAAAATTTCAGATCTGAGTTTAGATCTGAAATAACCAATTCCTAAAGTATCAAAACGTTACTTTAAAATTTCACAAACCACTTCAGATCTGAAATTTAGGTCTGAAAATATTATTCAGATCTGGACTTGAACATTTTCTAGGTTAGGCGCGGGATATAAAATTTTTTTGAAACATAAGTCTTGATTAACTTTTTTTGTCCATCAAAAACACACATTTCCCGGCAACCGAAATCTAGGTTAGGATGGCGGTAATAATCTCACAGAAAAAGAGCTTTTAAATATATTCAGGGAACTGCATTTATTCAGAGAAAATAAATCTACTCAAGCAAACACTTTTTCGAAAAACAATTTGGAATGAAAACATTAATTTTTTTTTTATATAACAAAAAGTAGATGAACAAAAAATCATTAAAAATGTATGATTTTTAAAATCTATTCAAGGCGGAATGTTAAGTAGCTGGTTTTTGGGCCATAACAGTTTCCTTGGCAAGTCAAAAATCAAAAAAAAAATATTTGTCGAAACAATTAGAGGTATAGTTTTTATTTGCTTCAACTATTGAAATTCGAGTGATTTCAAGAAAATACTATTACTGCTGTTTTGCTGCTTCTTGCCTCCCCTCATTGCAATCTGTGCAAAATGTGCCCATGAATTTTAAAAATTGGTAAAATCTTCTCTCAGTGTTAAACAGCATCTAGATTCCAAAATTCAAGACAAAAAAAACGTGATTTTGCAGAAGTTTGATTTTATCGTAAGAACGATGGTAATTTGCGATAGACTTTCATGATCTCTTTAGTAGCTTCACAGATGAAACAGTTTTGTACCGCAAATGGTCTTACTAGCTCTGAGTTAATCATCATCAGTTGTGCTGACAGTCACTCTTGTAACTAGCAAGCCATTACTAGTCAATAATATAGTTAGCAAATATAATAACAGGTTGGTTGCAAAGTTAAACAGCAAAATTACACCACTGATCGCAATTCGTTAATTAGCACAGGTGCACCGATACTGTAAGCTTCTGAATCGAAGTTAGATTCAGACATCCGGTAGCTGAAATTGAAAAGTATTGTTATACTTTTCGACAGTTTTTTTTTCTTCTATCAAAATAGTTCAACTATACTTTCCTTGTTCGTATGGTTTTTGAAAAAGAAGCATTGAACTTTAAATTTTTTTTTTCTAATCTACCAAAAATTTATGTTACGAAAGAAAATATTTGAAAATTGAAAATTGGTAATCCGCTATTATTTATTGAACGAAGCCTCAAGGGAGCATATCAAACGACCACGCCTTAACGATAACAAACATGCCATATTTGTACAAAATTAACTTTATGTCTAGAAAGGTGTCGCCTTATACATAAATTTTGACCCTATCTTGAAATCAACTTCATTACCATTTCAAATTGAATCAAATTGGATAGTTGTTTCATTGAGAATAAACCTCTCAATACATCCTTACAATGTTTTTATTGGCAATACTATCCGAAAACGATACATTTATATAGTGTTATTTTTAACTGTTTTTATATTAACCTAGTCAGCAATTGCAAATTTATTTTCCAAATGTCAAAAACAAACGTTGTTTGATTTGAATCGTATTAAGTGTTTAAACAGCTAAATGTTATTTACAATAAATGCTGATAAAATTACAATTATTTTGTGAACAGTTACTTTGATATTTGATCCTAAACTTACTAGAAGCTCAATTTATTGATGCTGAAATTTGTTAAAACCGTTCCTGGAACCAATTTCCAGAAGGCCAATTTATTAGAGGGCCAAACTAATGAGTCATCTCCAAAGGAAGAGAAGGATAATTATGGAGTGAGGATTCGAAAAACTTCGTCAAAGAGCAGGCCGAAATCTTTCCAAAATAAGGTTAGAAATTTTTTTTGTATTTTGAAAACAGTACGCGAAGTCCGCAACCACTCGAAATTAGATTTGTCGCAGAATCCAAAATAATGCTAGTTTTCTTTGGTCTTTTTTGCTGCTTTGATTTCCACAAACAAATAGCTATAACACAGTATCACTCAAAACTGCACCACGCACACGTGAGTTTGCGAAATCCGCAACAAAACTTGCGGAATCAGCAACAAAAAATGCAGAAATCTCAACAAACATAACGGAATTTGCAACGAAAACTCTGCAAACCGGAACAGATTATAGAATCAACAAACAAACAAAAATATTGGTCCACACTCGCGGGCGGAATTAGAAGTGGAATTCGCAAATTGTAAACGGAATCCGCAAAATTTAACTGGAATTGGCAAACTTAAGCGGGATCAGTGTAAATTTGCCGAATTTGGAACAACTAGCTATTCAAGAACAATTTATACCTCATCAATCTCTTAATTTTTGTATAAATTTATCATTGATAAGAATTAGACATATCGAGATAGTTCAGGGCAACATGTCAAATATTAAGTTCTCAATTTTTTTTCTAATATCTGAAAGGCTTAGTACCGATGAAAAACTATTAAAAAAGTTTAACTGTTAAACTTTTAAAAAAACGAAAGAGTAATGACTTGACTGACTGTTATGCTAGCGGAAGCACACTCAGACAAATTAATCGACATAACTGCGGGCAAAAAAGAACATTTTCTGAGTACCTTTACAGGGCGCGCTTCTTGCTCAGTCAGGTTCAAATTACAAGGTGAGAGATACGAGATGTGAAATTACAAGTAAGTATCAAACATTGTGCACAGAAACCAGTTACATAACATAAGTTACGTAGCAAAGAAAACAAATTGTGTTTTGAGACATCGGGCCGGCTCAAAATTTCACCTGAAGAGCAAAAAAACTTAAACAAGCGTTTCTCGGTATTTGGCATAAAGGTTTTCTTTCACAAATTAAACGGAACTCTTAGTTTTGAAAGTTTCAGAAATTGGACTACACAAAATGGAAATTATTGGCAATGCAACAATTAGCTTACATTAAGCGCAAACATGAAAAAATTATTTAAGATGATTCGAAAACTGTTTAAGAGTTCGTTGCGTTAAAAATAACAAAACGTAATCAAAAACGTGATAATCTAAGGCTTGATAAAAAAAACATATTTGTTTAAAAACATCATAAGAGAAAAAACTTTTTTCGACAGCCAACAGACGGCTTTTAGAGGAAACTTGCAATCATTAAAAAAATCATTTGCAAACCATCAAAATTTGTTTGGTTTTGATCTAAATTTTATCATTAGTTGGAGACATTTCCTTCGAGCTACTCCGAATTGCAACAGTTTTGTTGACAAAGATTTTCAAAAGACGATCTTTTCCGAGCTTTGTAAAAAAAATGCTCTTACTGAAAGACTTTCGAAGAATCAAAAAAGTAGGTTGCGCGAAACTATCTGTTCCATTTTCACTTAAAAGCACATTGCAACTTATGAAAAAAGCTTGCATTATCAGTTTCATCGTTACATCAACTAGCAGATACTAAAAACAGCAGTAGCCAGAGCAGCAAGATAGGTTAATGCGCTCATGGAAATTGGTAACAAATTGAAATGTTTCAAGAGTAGTTGAAGTAGCGAAAACTCTTAAATAGGTCTTGCTAGTTTTCTTTTTTTTTCAGGAGAAAGTCTTCAAATATGCATAAAAGTCTCTGATAACGACAGATAAGCATTCATACATAGTGATGCTTTTATGAATGCACTTAAGAATATAAGCACTTTTTTGGTTTAATTAAAATTCATCTGCTGACACTGACGTAAATAGCACTCTCCAAAATTTTCGTGAACTTTTTCGCAAAAAAAACGTGAACGACTTCTAGTTTCGAAAGTAGAATAAAATTTTTAGATTTCAAGAGAAATTAAAATTTTAGCTGTTGATCTAGTGTTCTCAGGTTGGGTTAAAGTTATCAAAAAAGCACCGATCAAAACTCGTTCTAGAAATTCAAAGAGTTTAAAGGGCATCATTTTTTTTGAAAATCGACAGTTGAGATTTTTTTGAACAAAGTCAGTTTTTTATTTCTGTTTACTTGCGTTCATTACTCTTTTCCAATCTTTGATTAGGTATGTTTCAAAAGACCAAATTGTGTATGCTGTTGCTCATTGTAGACTGCCTATTTGCAAGGCGCCGAAAAATAAAACAAATGTTTCTTGAACTTCCTTTCAATACTTGTAAACAATCAAGCTGAACCAATCTCCATTAAATCGATCCTTTCATAAAAATTCATGCGCAAACAGAACTTTGATCAAAAACAGAGTTTAAAGGTTGGATATTTTTTCAAAAAATAAACTGAACTTTTGACGAGAGGGTAAAGCTTTTTTTCGATACCAATGAGAATCGAAAGGAAAGTGATTGAAGGTTTTTGTAACAGTTGCATTAAAAACAACAGGCAACGGAAACTCTATTGTAATCAAAACTGTTTCGTATTGGCATGTCAAAAAGTATAGCAAAACTTGTAACTAGCTGTGAGACTTATCAAAAGAACAAACTATCACTACAACAAGGATGTTTCAAATAATTAGAAGCCGTAAACAATTTCAAAAGCAAAAGTAACACATCAATTAGCTAGAAGACTATCCTAGTTTTTCAGGCAGGAAGAAAGATTTGAATTTAAAAAAATTCGCTGAAATCTAGACCTAAAATAAAAATCTGTAAAAGTAAACTACACAAAATGGAAATTATTGGCAATACAACAATTAGCTTACATTAAGCGCAAACATGAAAAAATTATTTATGATGATTCGAAAACTGTTTAAGAGTTCGTTGCGTTAAAAATAACAAAACGTAATCAAAAACGTGATAATCTAAGGCTTGATAAAAAAAATATATTTGTTTAAAAACATCATAAGAGAAAAAACTTTTTTCGACAGCCAACAGACGGCTTTTAGAGGAAACTTGCAATCATTAAAAAAATCATTTGCAAACCATCAAAATTTGTTTGGTTTTGATCTAAATTTTATCATTAGTTGGAGACATTTCCTTCGAGCTACTCCGAATTGCAACAGTTTTGTTGACAAAGATTTTCAAAAGACGATCTTTTCCGAGCTTTGTAAAAAAAATGCTCTTACTGAAAGACTTTCGAAGAATCAAAAAAGTAGGTTGCGCGAAACTATCTGTTCCATTTTCACTTAAAAGCACATTGCAACTTATGAAAAAAGCTTGCATTATCAGTTTCATCGTTACATCAACTAGCAGATACTAAAAACAGCAGTAGCCAGAGCAGCAAGATAGGTTAATGCGCTCATGGAAATTGGTAACAAATTGAAATGTTTCAAGAGTAGTTGAAGTAGCGAAAACTCTTAAATAGGTCTTGCTAGTTTTCTTTTTTTTTCAGGAGAAAGTCTTCAAATATGCATAAAAGTCTCTGATAACGACAGATAAGCATTCATACATAGTGATGCTTTTATGAATGCACTTAAGAATATAAGCACTTTTTTGGTTTAATTAAAATTCATCTGCTGACACTGACGTAAATAGCACTCTCCAAAATTTTCGTGAACTTTTTCGCAAAAAAACGTGTACGACTTCTAGTTTCGAAAGTAGAATAAAATTTTTAGATTTCAAGAGAAATTAAAATTTTAGCTGTTGATCTAGTGTTCTCAGGTTGGGTTAAAGTTATCAAAAAAGCACCGATCAAAACTCGTTCTAGAAATTCAAAGAGTTTAAAGGGCATCATTTTTTTTGAAAATCGACAGTTGAGATTTTTTTGAACAAAGTCAGTTTTTTATTTCTGTTTACTTGCGTTCATTACTCTTTTCCAATCTTTGATTAGGTATGTTTCAAAAGACCAAATTGTGTATGCTGTTGCTCATTGTAGACTGCCTATTTGCAAGGCGCCGAAAAATAAAATAAATGTTTCTTGAACTTCCTTTCAATACTTGTAAACAATCAAGCTGAACCAATCTCCAATCAAATCGATCCTTTCATAAAAATTCATGCGCAAACAGAACTTTGATCAAAAACAGAGTTTAAAGGTTGGATATTTTTTCAAAAAATAAACTGAACTTTTGACAAGAGGGTAAAGCTTTTTTTCGATACCAATGAGAATCGAAAGGAAAGTGATTGAAGGTTTTTGTAACAGTTGCATTAAAAACAACAGGCAACGGAAACTCTATTGTAATCAAAACTGTTTTGTATTGGCATGTCAAAAAGTATAGCAAAACTTGTAATTAGCTGTGAGACTTATCAAAAGAACAAACCATCACTACAACAAGGATGTTTCAAATAATTAGAAGCCGTAAACAATTTCAAAAGCAAAAGTAACACATCAATTAGCTAGAAGACTATCCTAGTTTTTCAGGCAGGAAGAAAGATTTGAATTTAAAAAATTCGCTGAATTCTAGACCTAAAATAAAAATCTGTAAAAGTAAATGGGTTCTGCGATATAAAGTTTACGATCGTGAAAGTATCCAAAATTTTGTAATGTACATTGCTTTCTATGAGCATACACTGATGACTTATCTAAATACAAAAAACCAAAACAACAGCACACCGGCAGAAATTTTTCTTGACAAAAAGTTAGATAATTACTAGAAACCAAAAATACTTGCAACTAATATAACTATCCAAATCAAAGTTTATCATCAGAGTCCAATCAGGACAAAAAAAAATCACTAAAAGATTCAGTTAAAGGAACCACGCTGAGGACGCAAAACTCCCAGGCCACAAGGATAGCAAAGTAGATTTTCGTCAACCACAGAGATCTGGTTGAGAATATTTCCAATGATCATCAAGAGTCCACAGTTAAACAAAGTATGGCAGAGATTTTATGCTGGAATATTTTTAAACGATATTTCAATTAAGCCAAAACAAAAAAAAATTAGTTAAAAAATTGAGAGGAAATCTGTGCAAATTTTCCTGATCTATTGAAACGGAAAACAGTTTTGCATAATTTTGTGCATGTTGCTGTTTTTTTACTATATTTCAAATTTAGTCCATCATCAAATTGCGTCAACAATAATTTTCGCCACACAATTTATTTGATTAATATGGAAAACGAATTATTACTTTATCAGTATTTGATATTATGTGTATTTTTTTTTCAATTATATCAACCGCTAATGTCAATCTTAAAAAAATCCTCGAGATATCTTTCTTCTTTCAAATTTATCCATAACAACTTAACAAATAAGAAATGTTAAACCGGCTCTACCCTCCGCCTGTGTACTTTCTATTTCTGGCTGCAAGCTTTTATTCCAAATGATGTTTTTCAGGAATAATTTTGGCATCCGTTTGCGGATGAACTACGGTAACAGTAGTCTGAAAATCTCTATCATAAATTCTATAAATCAAAAATTGACCTAAATCTATCTTCACAAAATGGTGATGTGTAGTTAATTGATATGAAGAAAAACTCTCAAATTACAGGTGGATTTCGCAAATGTATTTGATTCTGCAAATTAATGCGGATTCGGCAAAATTGCATGATTTTTTTTTTGATTTTGCAAACTGTTCTGGATTGGATTCGGCAAATTTTGTTCCGGATTTCTCAAAACCGACTGCTTTTGGCGCAATCTACACAGTGTGATAGCTAGTTGTTCGTGGAATCGAAAACAGCAGCACAATAAAAAAAGAGGTGGTGGGGTTTGGTGAAAAACTTGTCTTAAGCCTGTTGTGGAATCCGCTCATAATTCACAAAAAACACAGTTTGGCCTCGTGATGCAGTTTTTTCGAGAGTTGAACTTCAATCTCTCAGTCAGGGACGGATTTAGGGATTGAACAACTTTTATTTAGAAAAACATACATATACATTGCTTAACTCGCAAGCACGGCGCACGAACCCTGAGTCTCATCGAGGCGAGACTATCGAAAACCAAAAACACGAGAATCAAGTTGATCTAGCAATATTTTGAGAAATCCATTTCTCGCTAACCTACTCTACAGGTTTCAAAATTACTTTTTGCACCAATTTAAACTATTTTGAGGGGGAGCGAGCTTTCGAAAAAACACAATTTTTTCATCAAAATTTTTTCAAAAAAAGCTGAAAAACGAACTTTGGCTCGTTTTTTTTCAAAAACTTCAGAAATTTGTTCATCCCAGTGTTTTTACGATGACGTGGGAAATTGTTGAAAAAAATTAATCAATCTATAGAATTTTAACGAAAATTTCTATGGCGTGGTTCTGTGGGAAGTGATCTTACAGCTATCCTTTTTCCATACTGGCCGTGTACTTTATCCAAATGTTCTCATTTGTTCCCAGAAATGTACCGTCTAACTTTCTATTTGCCCCGTTCAGCATTTTGAAGTCTCACTGTTTTTCGGAGAACACTTAGCTAAAATATGCAACAATACTTCCATTGCATATGCTCAATTCGGTATGATCAATTCAGCATGAAAAAATGATTCATTCAGGGTCAGTTGAAAAAATTTAAGACAGTTGAGAGATGTTTCAGCAAATTTGTCGAACGATCCTTTGCCTGCAGATGAAACTGAAAGTATAAAATGTCCGTCATATAATGGAAAAGCATCAGAGTATCATTACAAGTTCAACAGTTAAATATAAGTTATAGCATCTGTTAAGAGATTATTTTCAATAAATTTGATACAAGTTTTGGTAGATTGATAGCTGCAAACTCAGCAGTTATATGACTGGAATCTTTAAATGATATTGTGCCATCGTTAACAGCTGGCCACGTGAAATTAGTCATACTCGTGCCAAACAGCAGCGGACCCATTTCTACGAAGTCAAACTTCGGAAACTCAAAGAAAGTTGCATAAAATTAAAAGAACTTGCACAATATAAGCCTTATTTTGTAAACTATTCAGAATAAATGGATTATTTTTGACCAGCATTGTTGGGGCAGTACAACAGTGCCGAAGTACAACAGTGCTGAAGTACAACAGTGCTGAAGTGCAACAGTGCCGAAAATCAAAATCATGTTCAACAGTGCCGAAAACTGTTTTGAATACTGTTTGTACTCATCCCAAATAACTGAAAAGTAAATTTTTTGTAGAAAAAAAAACAATGCTTATAATGAAAACAATGTTCCCCAAGAGCGCCGTCATAAGTTTTTCTAAACAAACTATTATCTCAAACACAAAACTCATGCAAAATTACCAGCAATTCAGAAAAAGAACTCAAAATTCTCAAATATGATCAGCTTTTTAGACGGCTAAACACGTTTTCAGTTTCTGCACTGTTGTACTTCGGCACTCTTGGACGCCCCTGCATTGTTAGTTTGTCTTTCAAATAAAGGCGATAGAAAGTTTAGGCTCGGTGTAATTTTTTCTTAGGACAAACTTCGGCTTTTCAACTAGCCACTTATGAATGGAGTTTTCATGGCACCTGAAAAATGTGGATTAAAATCAAATAAAAACTAAGACGCTTTGAGAACCTTTGAAAAATATACATTCCATCTGTGATCAGTTTTCATAATTTTATGGCGGTTTGAAAGATGCCAATTTGTCTAATTTGCATTTAAGAGTGAGTGGCGATCTAAATGGTGGGCTCACACTTCCAATTTGATTTGATGCGACATAAATTTTTAGACGCTACGCTTAATACATCTTATTGTACTTCACGTAGCGGGTGGGGAGTAATTTTTCAGAAAATTAATCTGATTTTTTTAAACATCATTTTTTTTACAAAATCACTTTTTCTTTGGATTTTAAGAGGATGTCTGAACACTCCAGGCACCCTTGCTTAGCTTATGAGCAAACAATCAGACGCAAACCATGTTTCAAATAGTTTCCCAAATTGGTACACTTCTTGAGCCAAGTTATCATCCTCCCCCTAAAACGGTGGATTTAGTTCTAAGTTCGGCTGAAAAAATTCGCTATCTTAAATCTTTGTTTGTAAGAGTCTTAAAATTTCATAGATAATTAGGCTCAAATTACAAGATGAGGGCATTTTCTCATAAAAATTGTGAAATAGTGATTTTCTTTTTTGTTAAATCTTGTAAAAAGTTCTGTTTATTTGAACTATAGGTCTTTTTTTGAGCTCTATTTTACACCTAAGTTTTATCTCTCTTGTTCATATTTGAATGCTGTTCGCTAATGCTTTTTTTGGTAAGCAATTATCTTTTTTCTTCGCATCGCCTAATTGGACCTGATTGCTGGTGTTTAAAAACCGTATTCATAATTGCTCAGTGATTGTTGACTTTAAACAAGTTTTAAAAATAAATATTCCATTCTTGTTTTGAATTTTTGACTTTTTAATGGTCTAAACAATTTTGACGAGTTTGCTTTTTTCCTCTGTAAAGTTCCTTGTGAGCAATGTGTAATTCATGCGCAAAGTTTGACCCAAAAATTATCTGACGACTTAATGTCTGACGGTCATATGTCAAACTGCAAACTGTTTGTTTTTGGGAATTCAGACTCAAAATTTACATCAGTTTAATTTTTGCTGAGAATTTTGCTCCGAAAAAAGTGACCAAAATGTTATAAGTTAAGCTGGTTTATTCTGCGCAATAACGAAAGCAGATTGTGACAACACTACTTCAAAATAAAAATCAGAGCGTGTGTACAAAAAAGGGAAAGAGATGAAAACAATGCTTAGAAGATTTATTGATAACCTAAGGTAACTTCATTTCTGGTGGCAAGATTCAGAACACAAACAAAATTTTTTGTGGAAAAAGCCGCAAGCTAACAATTTTTAGAGTTTTTCGACTTTCTGACTGTTTTGATGTTTGTCAAACTCAAATATCACAGCATCGAAACTTTTGAACTGAAGCTGCAAAAACTGAGCAAGAACCAAAATTTTCAAACTGATGTTTTGTGAAAATATTTTAAGATCATTTGAATCACGAGTTAGAAAAACCTTATTAAAGTTTGACTCATCCCCGCGTGGTTTTTCGAAATAGTAATTTATTAGACATAGAAACATAATAACAAAAATATTAATCATAAACATAATTATCGTTTTAAGAATTCTCATAATAATCACAATCATAATAATCATAATTATCATTAGAATATAATCATATTAATAATCGTGATAGTAATCATAATAGTCATTAAAATCATAATAATCAAAACCATCGTTATCATAAAAATTACAATCATAAAAATAATTTACAAAACGATTTTATAACAACGGCAAAAATGATAATAATTATGGTAACCATGATAATAATAATAATCATAAACATATTCATAATCATGATTATATATTGACAATCATGGTAAAAAATTACTCATCAAAAAGTAATAATTTAGTAACAATATTCGTAACAATCATAACAATAACAATTAAAATCATAACCATGATTGTAATAATCATAATAATATCCAAAATTATCATAATAATACTCATAATAATCATAATAACAATTTTCATAATTTTCATAGTCATAATCATTTTAATAATCATAACCATAGTCTTTAAATTTTAAAGTAATCATCATAATTTTATCATAATAATCATAATCGTAATGAAAATCATAAAAACTATCAATATCATGAGAATCATGATAATCATACTAACCAAAACATATTCATAATCATAACTATAATGACAACCATAGTAATAATAATCATCTCAGAAGGAAAAATTAGTAACCATAATCATAACAATCAAAAAAATATCATCTATAATTATAATCATGATAATCAAGATAATCATAATGATAATCATAATAGTCATGATAATAGTTAAAATAACCGTAAAATAAAAAAAATTCAAAAACAAAATCATAATATTTATAAAAATTTTACTAATAATGATAAAGAGAATCATAAGAAAAGTCCTGAGAAGCATAAGAAATGATAATCATAACAATCATAAAAATTCAATCATGAAAATAATCATAATCATCAAGCTAATGTTCAAAATAAAAAAAATAACGACAATCATTATCAAAATCATAACAATAATCATTATCATAATATTCGTAAAAACCATAATCTTAATCCAAATAGCTGACATAATAATCGCAATAAAAATCATATAAAGATAATCTTTTTATTAATCATTGTAATAAGGATGATAATCAGAAATTTTTTTATTAATAACCAAAATATGAAAATTAATGTCATAATTATCATATACAATAATCTTAATAATAATAGTAAGAAAAAATCATAACCATAATCAGATCAATAAAAACAAACAATCATAATCATAATCTTAATAATCATAATCTTAACAACAATAATCATAACAATGATCATTTTATTTACAATTTAAGTCATAATCATAATGATTTTAATACTAATAGTCATTTTCATGGTTGTTATCAAACTAATCAGAATATTAATCATTATTTTGAAAATAATCAGTATAACTATCATATTAGTATCAATAATCCTGATAATCAAAATAAGAACAATCTTAATCAAAACAAAAACAGTAATAATCATAGTTCTAATAATCATGATAACTATACTAATAAAGATCATAATATTAATAATTTAAATCATGATCATAAGAATCATAATTGTTATAATATTAACAAATATTGCCGGCTACTGTGCAAGTACTGCAGAATGTGCTAGCCATAGTCTTAGAAAAATGCAATGAAAACGGTTTTTTTTTCTTCAAATCAGTCTCGTTTTTTTTGGCGTGGTGTAATAAAAGGAGCTGAAAGAAAAATCGGAACGTAGATACTCAAACAAACAAACGTTAATTGGGTAATTTTAGTTTTTTACGTTTTAAATTAGGCTATTGTAAGCTTTTAGGCTATTTAAATCAGGTATTGTAAGCCTGCTTGCTCGATTTATTCGCTCTAGTTTTAACAATAAGCCAAAAAGTTTCAAACGGTTTTTCTCGCCACTGGGAAAATTTTTTCTAAACTTTTTAATGTCGTTCGAATCACGACTCTAAGGGTTTAAATATGATATACCATTCAACTCTCTCCGATGATTACATGTGGTAGCTAATTTTGAGTGGAAAAAAGAGAAAAAAACACTAAAACACACCCAAATAAAAACGTTTCTCCTAATTTTTTCAATTGGCCGAAACAGTAATCATAATAATCATAGTAGTGAAATTTTTTTATTATAAAAAATCATAATGATAATCAATTTAGACAAATTTTAATCATTAAAACCATAATTTATTTCAATAGTCATAATCACAAAAATGATCATAAACATAATAATAACCATAAGAAATCATAACATTCTACAAAATAGTAATAGTCATAATAATAATCTTAATAATAACCATAATCATAATAAAAATCATGATAATCACAATATAAGTAAAAGGTTTCTTAATTATCATTAACATAATAAAAATCTTAATCATAATAATCATTGTAATTATAATCATAATCATCATAAAAGGGGGTTGAGAAATTAAACGATAAGCAAATTAGACAGAGGTACTTAAAAGGAAATTAGACAATTTCGCTAAGCTGCAATTATGAGAAAATAGACAAATGTGAGAGAGATTAAAGTTGTTTGCAGACAATTTGCGTGAGAAAAATGAAGTTGTTTGCAGCCAACAGTTAAATTTCGGTGGCCGCAAATTTTACAAGTCAATATGCATAATTTTTTCAATTCAAAACTCTACTGTAATATTCTGATTTGACAATTTATGTTGATTTAAAGTAATTGTTTTTGATAGGTATTGACATTTTATGTTCTTTTTGTATTTGTGACACTTGACTCTTAAGAAAAAATGTTGTTGGCCCTTTTCTTTTCATAGTTTTTTCGTCTAAAATGCCAGATCTGTAAAAAATTAATTTCGTCTAATTTTGTTTTTGTAGCATCCGTCTAATTTGCGTATCGTCTAATTTCCTACGTCCCATCATAAAACTACTAGTGTTAAAATAATTTTAAAAATATTCCTAGTGAGGGGAGCTGGAAAAGAGCTTCAGATATGAAGAATGGTGGTGTCCATAATACTTATGCAACTTTCTTTGTTTTTCAACTCTGTAAATAACGAACGCGTATAATTCACGCCTGGATCATACTCTAACTCCATAGGACACGCAGCTGTCATTTTTTTCACGCTATTTTCTCGATTACGTTTCAGAAGAAACTGCTTAATACAAGTTTCTGGGCTGATTTTTGGATGCGGGTGTTCGATCATAAATATCGCATAGGTATGATTTGTAACAAAAGGTACAAATTCGTAAAATAACGCGCGGAGTAATTTTTTCCACGTCTCAAACTGATCAACCGAAATCTGTGAATAGTTTTTGTGGTAAAAATAACCTCTATAAATTGACCGCGTGAAAAACAAAGTGGTGTTCGGTTTGCTTTGGCTGATAAATTTGTACAACTTGTCTTGAAACTGTTTTAATCGTTTGATTTTCTTATGGTCATAGCGCTCTAGTTTTTCAACAGGTAAATAAACCGTTGCTGATTGGTTGAAATAATTGTATTTATTTGAAGTATTGCAGTTTTTCTGATATTGGCTGAAAGCTTCGATCCAGGCTGCTGTGTAAGAATCCCCGGCTAGGCAGATATCTCCCAATTTTTTCAAATTTTCACAGTGTTCGATATTTTCTGACAGTAACAAAAAATTCGCCGAGTTTTTGAAATCAGATTTCGTTTTTTGGATCCACAAAAATTTTGATGTAAGGATTACATTAAGAATTGACGCTATTAAAAACGTTGAAATAATGAACGCAAGTAAGACTTGTTTTTCATTATTTTTGTTGATCTTAAGAGTGTTTTTAGCTGGTTTTTCAACAGAATGCCAGATGATTGTAGAAATAACTACAGTGATTGACAAAATTAACAAAGCTCGGGGTACCTTTTGAAAGGGAAAAACCTCAAGAATATCACCAATTTTTGTGATAGGAACATGCGTTAGATACATACTATAGGATATTTTTCCTATAAATTTCAAGTATGTGTTCTGTGAAAGCAGTTTTTTTGTGAAATTTTTTTCTCCGGTAACTTCAAAAACAAGAATCAAGAAGAAAGTGAAAGTTGTAGCTGTAAATCCTAAAATTAATGCATTGAAAGTTGACTTAGCAATAAAAATCAACATGGTAACTATCGCAAACCCAATAGCTGATTCTATAGCGGTGATCAAAAGACGAAACTTTTCAGAATTACGGAACTCATAGTGACAAAAGTTGGTCTCCGTAATTTCCCTGTGAAATAAAATGGAGGCTGCCAAAGCACCTGCAAAAAGTTGGTACAGGCGTCCCCAGGTAGAAAAATAGGACATCATATGACTTTTTTCATAGAGCTTCATATTTAAAGAGAATGAAAAAACGAAAAGAGAAGCAAAAACAAGAATTGTTATTGAAGTTTTTTTCTTGCTGATTTTGTAAATAATTGCGATTACGACTGGATAAAAAAGGTAAAATTGTTCTTCAATTGAGAGCGACCAAAAATGTACAACAGGACTCTGGTCGGAACCTTTATCGGTAAAATAATCTGAAGCGACTCTAAGATTGTACCAATTGGAATAATAAAATGAAGATGCTATGAACGAATTTGTATGTTTGTTCACGTATTCATTTAATTCGACATAACGATAAATTATTGCTGTTAAAATCAAAGTTAAACTAGAAGCAGGGAAAAGTCTTTGGAACCTTCGGGAGTAAAACTCACAATATTTTAATCTGTGTTCGTAATAGAGTTTGCGAAGTAAGATTGAGGTAATGAGATATCCAGATAATACGAAAAATATGTCCACACCCAGAAATCCGTTTGAAAAAGCAGGTAATTCGCAATGAAATAAAATGACGATAAAACAAGCAAAGCCTCGTAGCGAGTCCAGATAAGGCCGATGACAAAATGTTTGGCTCTTTTTTCCAGTATTTGGATTTTTTGGATCCATAATTGTGTTATTAAACTTTCGCTTTCGATTTATCTTTTGAAAACAATCACAAAGAAATTTGATAGTTTAATTTTTTTTTCAAGTTAAAAGACCGATGGAATAAATCATCTGATATCAAATGTTTGATTTGTAACAGATTTATTCTTCAATAAAAAAATCTTTTGGTCAAATATAAAATCGATTACTTTAATCAGTTTGTGCTCAATAGGTTCAGATTTACAAATTAGTTACAGCCAACGGTTTAGCATGAGTAGTCAACTAAAAAAGAGAAATTGACACTTCTCAGTTGTTGTAACATTTTGAGTATACCCCTCCTTTTTAAGATGCATTTTGTCCATTCTTTGTTTAAATCTTCCTTATAATCCTATTTTTAATATTCGTTCAATCTTGATAATCAAATTTTATCGTAGGTAGTTTTATTGAGCACACAATGAGGTGGTCTCAGCTGCAATATTCACCAATATTTGGAATAAAGAAAATGCCTCGGCACAGAAATTTCAACACACCGAGTTGGCTGAAAAATCTTTAAATTGCTACAAAGTATTTCAAAATAGTTTGACGCCAAAATCAAAAAAAAACCAAAGTCAGTGATCAGATGCGAGGTAAATTGTTTGAGTGTTTTTTTTTGTTTGAAACATTGTGTCAAGTTTTTTTAGATCAAGGATTTAGGTTTATGCAATTCAATTCGTAACACTAGTTATTTATCAGCCATTTCCCTCCCAAAAACGTATTGTGGTGACAGAAGCCCATAAAGACAATTTGGGTTTGGGATTGTTCGTCCAAAAAAGAGGTCACTAAGTAACAAGCAACTAAGTAACTAGCAAAATTTGAAGAAAGGGTGCCCCCCGATGCCTTCTTCCCATTGTTTGACATGAGCTGAGAAAATGAATAGGTAATTAAAAACTTCGAATTTCAATCTTTCTCAGTTCGAAGTTCTTGTTATTCCTAATTGTCACTGGTTCTCAACTGTCACCATTTTCCACTTGTCACTTAGTTCAAATGTCGCTGGTTTCAGTTTTTATTTGTTCTGAAATTTTTTACTTGTCAGTGGTCAAGATGGTCACTGGTTCTCAATTGCCAAATATTTCAAATTGCCCTTGCTTTTTGCTTGTTCTCAGTTGACACTAATTCCCATTTTCACTGATTCTCAATTAACACTTTCTGTTCCGGCCTCTAAAAATGAAGGGAAACACTCTCTTCCGTTATGTTTTAATCTTGTATTTACTTTTTGCTCTCGCAAATTCAGGAAATTTGCAAAAAAAGGCCAAAAAATTCGTCCCTGCTGCATTAATGATCACAATGGGCCGAATGATATATATAATTGAAATCAATGCAGCCCTGAGTCAATCGACATTAGAAAATTTTCCCAGCAATTTCATTGAAACTGAGAAAAGTGAGTTTGAAATATTTAATTTTTGTCTAACTTGGAGACAGTTAAGCAAGCGAGTACAGCAAACAGCTCATTTTTACGCTGTAATTGTTTCTTGAAGTATTTATCCGTCGACATGTATTTAGCCGTAGAAATGTGTTTTCGAAGCTTAGGCAGTGCTTACCTTGATAAAAGATTTGTAAAGCTCTAATAAAACTGAATCTAAAAAAACTGAAAAAAGGATTTCTTTTTATTTTTTAGCTTTTTAAAAATTACTCTGTTCAATGAAACCTGTTGATATATATTTCAGATACTTTGAGTTTATCTTATCGATTTACTCTCAAAACGAACCAAACTTGCAAAAGGAAAAAATCAAGATTTTCAAAAAAATGGAGGTTTATTTTTTCTGCGCTTCTTGCACTGCAACCGGTAATTTTTGTAATCTGATCTGAGAGGATCTAATCTGTATTTGACTTATCACGATATTTTCAGAACTTTTAGCAGTGGGGGATGGATGGCATCTAGAAGAAATTTGCTGAAATCGATTAGAACAGATTGTTATCTCTTTTTGCCTAACTAAATTTTTTTTTGCCTAACCAACACAAAATTTAGCAAAAAAAACTTGCATAACTATGAACAGCATTTGTTTGAGAAAAGAAACGCAAAATATTTACATAATGGGATTCATTCCAATACTGTTAAAACGTTTCTCAATTTTTTTTGCAATAGTCAAATTCTATGAGAAGCATAATTTCTATGAAAAACATAAATTATTGCTTTTAATCAATTAAACTTCAGTAATAAAAATCGAAATTTTATTGGGCAAAAAAATATTTCAAAATGAATTATAATTGATTAAAAATAGGATTTGATTAGTATTTTAATCGATATGAATCATTTTGTTTAGATTTTTATAGAAACAATCCGCAAATTTAACTTTTAATCAGTCATCAGTTCTCTTGACTGAGTGCGGATCCAAATTGAAAAAACTTTCAGATGTACCTTTTTTATTGTTATTTCAGAGCTGGGAGTTAATTTTCGAAGCACTCCTTCTAATGTAGATGTTTCAGTACTTCATAAATCCTGTTAGACACTAGCAGGCACATACCAAAATTTTTTATCTCATAATGCTGAATAAAGAAAGAAAAGCCGTAAAACGCACAAGTGCATAAAAGCCAAGATTTTGAAACAATTTTTATTAAAAATTTCGAAATTTTTTGTAATGTGAATTAATTGGAAGTTTTTTAAACTAATTTATCCTTGATGTATTAGAAAGTTGCACAGAAAAAAAAACAAAGTTTTATGGCCGATATTTTGTCGAAACCGAAACGCATACTCTATATGCTTGAATTTTGATATAATTTTCAGATAATAAACAAAAAATTTCTGATCTGAAAACCTACTAATGAAGAATTATAGATCATCTTAAAAGATTTTACTCAAGAAAAGGAAAGTAATTCTAAGAGAGGATTTAAAAATTTTACAACAAGAAAAAATGCCAATGTGTTATACCAAGTACATATTAACCCAATTACTCTATTTTTAAACTAGAAAACTAGGTTTTACTTTCAAGTTTGCGCGGTACTTTTTGTCATTAAAAACGTGGAACAGATTTTGGCGCTATGGACAGTTGAAACATCCTTCTCAATTCAACATCCTTGCATCTTTTTTGACATTGTTTTTTCAATAATTTTAAACACAACAGCGTTCTCCTAGAAGTCCTTTTATCTAATTGGAATCAATGTTGTAAAAAACGGACAATGGATTAATACTATATCTGCTTCGTACTCATTAAACGTGACTGATGACTGATTTATGTGTTATTGCCTGGATATAGCATGAACAAACACCTGTTCAAGTTCACTTTTTTTACTTTTAACCTTTTTGTTCAAAGGTTTTTTTTCTAAAAGGACACTTTTCTTTTGTGGAAAATCAGGCGGCTGTGTTGTTTGTATTTTAAAAGTCAAACAAAACACAATGTTGATAAAAATAAGTTTTTTAATCTTATGCATCCAGTGGTTTTAGACATAGCAGAGCCACTGAAATATTAATTATTCAATCGACAAGCTTCGTGAGCTCAGAGAGGTAAATTTGAGTAATATATTGTAAATAATTGAATATTTAAAAATCATTGCAAAATTTAACACTGCAGTCAAAATATATTGAAATTTTACAGTAAAATTTTTGACAAAAAATATACGTTGCTTTAGGCTCTGATAGCCATATTTTTCAAAAATGTTTTTGATAATTAATACTCAATACTTAAATTGTTTGTCGCTTTTTCATGACTTGATTTCTTGAAACTTTATATGTTAATAATGCCATTGTCCATTTTAGTACTTTTATTTGATTTTACTTTTAATTATCTAAAAATCTATCATTTTTCTGGGTTAGCAGACGAGCAGTGAAGTAGATCAATGGACCAAATTTGATGAGGAATTATACCAAGCTGTGAAGCTCAGTTCAGCGACAGAAGTTAGCAACTTACTAAACCAGTTCCCACTCACCTGTCCCAAAGAAGAACTGACTTCATTTCGGGACTATTCGGACTATAACACAACATCTGGGCAAACAAGTTCGTACCCGACTGAAATATCACCAACAAAACTCAACCCAAAAGGCGACTCGAGGTATGTTTAACTTAGTAGAGTATGCCAAAAAAAATTTTTTCGGCTGCATTTCAAAAAAGTTCATCTTTCAAATTAACGCATAATTTTAAGTTAACGAATAGTTTTATGCAATCATGAGCAAAGAACATTCGCCATTTTTTGGCTGTTAATTTTAAAATATTTAAATTTAGAGCATTTCAGAATTTTATCTCTACGTATGGAAGAGCGGTAGTCATCACTTTTTGTCATTAAAGAGGTTAGCTAGTCAGTTTTTGTAAGAACCGGAATTAGGAGTCAATGTTCATTTCCTCTACTGAACAAATATAGAGAGGAAGGTTCCGACAATCAGGAAAAACTAACCATAGCGCCATTTGGAGATAAATATTTCTTTTTTTGCCCTTGCATACCTTATTTTCTCGCTTCGAAAAATTCATTTTTTCCACTATTGTTTTTACTAACGGAGGCGAAAACTCCACTTTTTTGTAATACTCTTAAAAGAAAGCGTGATCGCAACATTTTGTGGTAAAATTTTGTCGAACTTTTTTCAAGTCGAGCAAATTGGTTTTAACTTTTTCCACTATTGTTTTTACTAACGGAGGTGAAAACTTCACTTTTTTGTAATACTCTTAAAAATAAGCGTGATCGCAACATTTTGTGGTAAAATTTTGTCGAACTTTTTTCAAGTCGAGCAAATTGGTTTTACGAGCGCTCCGAAAACACTATAATGAAATCATTTTGAGAATTTGTTTAGTGCCGCAGAGAAGGTTTTTTGAAAAAGTCAAAAAAGCCGCTTTTGGACACTTTAGAAAATTTTGGCCAAAAAATTTCGTGTTTTTCCCGCACGCTTTTAGTAGTACATTAGTACATATGTGTCCGTGCCCGATTGATAAGTGTCCTTACCTGAGAGGTTAGGGCATGAAATCTTAATATCTAGGCCCCAGGTTTGAATCAGCCGCGAGGAAATTTAGAAATCTTAGGCTTATTTCTACTGTTTCTCATTTCATCTTATAGAGCTGCTGTTTTGCCGGGTTTCAATTATAACCGGCCTCAAAACTTCTTATTTGGCTGCAAACAGCCTTCAATAATAATAATTTTTTTTAGGTTTGCTTAATATAAAAATCACATAACTTCCGCTGAGTAACCACAATACATTGAAAAAGCCTTAATAGCTTTCAAAAATTTGATTTTTTTTTTAAATTCACCTATAAAAATCAAGAATAGGGGTTTGCTGTGCAAGTAGCATAGACTAATCCGACCATATTCTTCGAAAATTTCATCGAAAAATTTCATCGAAAAATTTTTCAATCATTGTTTTTGATCGTAGTGTGATGAAAAGATATGACAAAAACTCAAAAGTTAGGCATAGTGGACAGTCAAAGTAAGCTAGGCAAATTGAACTAGGGTAATTGTACATGGAAAATGACTAAAAAACTTTGTTCTTTTTTTGAATTAGTATTGTTTTTTATGAGTTAGTGTTTTTTGTTCAAATGTGATAAAAGGATATGCCGAATACATATAGATTCTGCTCAATTGACAATTATAGTAAAATTGGCGTTAGTGTTTGTCAAAAAATGCCTAGACAAACAAAACAAATATTAAAAAAAATTGTATCTCTTTTCACTTTTTTCACTGAGGTTGTTTTTCATTCCAAACATTCAAAACTTTTCATCCCAAACATGGCGCTAAAAAATTTAATCGAAAAGCATTTAAAATATTATAGCTCATCTTTCTCTAAATAGGCCTCTCGCTTGCTTTACTCGCTCGAGCTTAGACTAAATTTCAAACAAATAAAAGCGGTTTTTCTCGCCACTGAGACATTTTTTGAAAAGCTCTAAACCAGGACTGAAAGGGTTTTAATGGGATAATTTACTCTAACCAGTACGATGAGTTTTTGTGGTATGTGTTTTTGGTTGAAAAAAATCCTGCTCCCTCGCCCTAATCGCTTGAAACTAGACCAAAAAGCAATAAAGTCGAGAGGATTTTCCTCACCACTTAGAAAGTTTTGTAAAACTTTTTTAACGTCCCTTAAATCACGACTAAAAGAGCTTTAATATCATATATTACTCGACCCTTTCAGAAGACGATTGTTTGTTGCATCTGATTTAAGTTAAGAAAAAGAATAAAATTAAATTATATCCGAATACAAAGTTCCTTCCATTTTCAATGGTCGGAACATAAAATAAAACTGTTAATGCGCTGAAAATAAAGCTTTTACTGCCGTAATTTTTAGATGTTTCGCTGTACAGATCCTCTCTTCATCACAAACATTTCGACTGAAAATAAATGTACTTTGCCTGTGAAGTTTTTGCGGAAAATAAATTTACAAAGGTATATAAATTTACTTTAAACAAGTTATGATGCATCTTTTATGAGTAAAAAAACCTTAACTTTTAAACCTATTCTTGTGATGGAAAAGTATAGTTGAGTCAAAATAGAGCTATAAAGATTAAAAACCAAATCTAGATTAAATTTCAAATTGGAGGTAATGTTTCCAAATGCGTCGATTTTTTTTTCAAAATGTGTTTAAGCCTTCACTTGTGCTGTGAGATTGGCAACTTGGACATTCTGTCACTGCTCCTCATGAATTCGACTACTTCTCCCACCCAATCTTCATTCTCTCCCCATTCCAAAATCAACTCCATAGACTCGAAAAGTAAGTTTCATAATGAAAGACATTCAACAGTTACGCTACATGCAACGCTTTATAAGCGAATAAAACTCATTTTGAGATTTAAAGAAAAAAAAAATGTTTTTGTCAGTGCAATGCGCTGAATCGCCTGGCTGCTCTATGTCAGCTACGTTAGCTCTGGACTGAAATTTTTTTTTTCTGAAATCTTCTCTATGGACCTTTGATAGCATATAACAGAGATATGCTTCTCAACTAGTAATGCTTCGGATGGCCGTTGAGCATGCGCTACGTTCAAAAAAAACTTCACATAAAGCGCAATAAGTACCGCAAACAGGCTGAAATGGATGGAGATTTTTAAACTCATTCCTTGTCCTAAAATCCCGCGCCTCTTAACCCCTAATTATTAAACCCTAGTCAATTATTTCCGAAGTTACGTGAACTCGTTTCCAACTAACATTTTTTCAATATCGATCAAGAAAATCAAAGTGGAATTTTTTGATCGAAAACAACGTCGGAACTTAAACGGAGAAAAATTGATGGATTAAATTGTCTGAAAGTATGAAAAGTTTGAAAATTGTCTGAAAATTGTCATAAATGAGCTGAAAGTGCTTTCTTCTACTAGATTTTTGCTAAACTTATCCCCTAAAACATTTCAAGTTCATTTTTTTTCGGATCTTTTGGGTAAACTTGACACTTTCGAACTTTCGATCAAATAATAAATGATCATCTAAACCATAGTGCAATCCCTCGACACCGTTGGCTAAAGCTAAAGTGGTTTTATTTTATCAGGTGATAACATAAAAAGAGTAGCGTTTACGTGCTAATTAAATCAGAATAAATTGTTTCCAATATAGGTTCACAAAGATTAGTATAATATATTAAATATATATATTTATTATTTTATATTAATCTTTGTGAACCTATATTGGAAACAATTTATTCTGATTTAATTAGCACGTAAACGCTACTCTTTTTATGTTATCACCTGATAAGATAAAAACCACTTTTTTCAATTTCAATAGGCAGCCTGAATCTTGAAGTATTAAGCCAATGGACAATAAGTCAATTGACAATATGGAAATAATTGGGTCGGCATCATCTTGTTTGGCAAGAATAATGAAAAGAACGAATAGCCAACGGTGTCGAGGGGTTGCACTATGGTTACTTATATGATCTTTTGAAGAACCCAGTCTGGGAGGTTGTCGTTAGTCAAATTATGCCTGTTTTCAGACGTCTCTTGGCGCAAAAAAAACAGCTGTCGGGAGGTTGTCGTTAGTCAAATTATGCCTGTTTTCAGACGTCTCTTGGCGCAAAAAAAAAACAATTGGGATGTCGGTATAATACCACCATTATGTTTTTAACCACCATTAAAAATAATTATATACCACCATTATAATACCACCATTAAAAAGAACCCAGTCTGGGAGGTTGTCGTTAGTCAAATTATGCCTGTTTTCAGACGTCTCTTGGCGCAAAAAAAAAACAATTGGGATGTCGGTATAATACCACCATTATGTTTTTAACAAAACTCAATTTTTAAAACTATAGAAATTTTGATGAGATAGTTAGAAGTTTGAAATTTTTGATGAGAATGTAAGCGATGGAGGAAACCACTACTATGAAAAAAATCTGAATATTATATTTATTAACTCATTATTCCCTATTATTGCAGTCTCTAGATACTTATTAAGAACGTAGTTGATTTCATTTTGTGTCATTTTGCAAATCATTTGGAAGAAGTCGGAAATAGATTTAGGAAACATTGAAGAATTTTTGAGTTCTTTAACAACTGAAAATTTAATATGTTTTTTGGCTTTGACCACTAATTTAAAAAAAAATTTTTTTTTTAGGATTATGTTGCACTTTGAGGAGTTAGCTTGATTTTGTTATTTTGCTAAGTGTCACAGACTAACAAAAACTTCACCTCTAAAAGTGGTAGAAACTATTGGCGTAAATATTCTGTTGAAATAAAATTGATTTTATACAAAATTTTGAGCGTTAAAACTCTGTATATGCTTTACTACGTACTCTTAAGGAATCGTTCAAAAAATGAGTGTGATGTGAAACTTAAAACCGAGTCGTTATTCATATTCGAATGAAATAGCTCAAAAACTTGAAAAGTATTTAGGTTATCAAGGGTGATTTTTCAAAGACAGAGAGACAGAGAGAGAGAAGAGAAAAGCGAGAGAAGTTGCTTACAATAGCTTCTCTGTTTTTCATCACATTTGAAGCTTTTCTGAGATCATAAGTGTTTTCTGCTTTTTTCCTCTTGGTATCTGTTAAGCAGTGAGTTCTTCTCTCAACTAAAAGCCTGCTGGCGAGAGCGCTTTTCTGATCTGACTGAATACTGCTTTGATGAGAGTGAAAACAGAGCCAGGCAGGAGCATTACGATGCTCTTAGAGTAAAAGCAGAGCAGAAGGATGAAACAGGGAAGAGAGAAAAATATTTTTAACCTCTTAGTGGGTGGTGAAAACTACTTAGTAGAATTTTGAGAGCTCGTTTTTTATACTGGAGCTTGTGGTGGGGGAGTGGGGCTAATTGACTTGTTGCTGAATAAGCTGTTTGCCCGATCAGTATCGCTTACATACCAAAATACTATTTCTCAACTGAACTTGAACCGATTATGTTTTTCTATCGCTACTTCAGCCCTCTGCTCTTGTTGTTCTGCTTTCATGGGTTGCTCAATATGCTGGCTGGAATATCCTCATGAAAAGCTACTAAGTGGGTTCAATTTTAGTTGCAGATCGTGGAAATGTTTGCTAATTTTATAGCATATAACGAAAGTTATTTTAAAAAATGAAAAAGCTAGCTAAAATCCTTAAATCTTGGACTAAAATCTTCCAAAGTCAAGTTAGCGGATCCTAGAGTTCCGGTCATTATGTTTGTTTCCTACATTATGTTGTCTCCTACAGGTTGTCTTATGTTTACTCAGGGCGGATCTAGGGTTTTCTCGATGGAGGGGGCGGATTTTCAGAAATTTTTCGGAAAATTTGTTCGATTTTTTTTTTCAGTTTTACTAAATTGATTTTCCGAGCTCTTACAAGTTCACTTGTGTAGGAATACATCAGTAGTTTGATGAAATTGAGAAAAAAATATATTTGTCATATAATTTTTATTTTACATGATCGGAGTCAGAGTATTCTGGGCTAGTCGCATAGCAAAAAGGCATGCTCGTTTGGCTCTCGGAATAACAGCAGGGCAATTGTCTTTGCTGTTGCTGTCGGAACACCTTTATCAGATTGAATTATTTGTGCAGGCAGTAAAAATCTTAAAATAAAAAGATGTATTTTCTTTAAAGTTCAATGATTTCGCTCTATTGGACTATCCATGGAGCCCCTGGTTGAATACCAGCTGATTTTTGTTACAAGCGCACCTCATTTTGATAGTTTTTGAAACCGGCAGTTTCAGAATCGACTCCAAAAAAAAGTGACCTTAGATAAATTTTCATGGCGCTTTTTCTTTAAGAAATGTTTCAAGATCAAATCGCGGAAAATAAATCAATTTTACTACAATTCAACCTCTATGTTGGCCACAATACTTCATTTATACAATTTTTACGCTATTGGCGTGGTAGATCTGAGCATTATAGGCGCTTTATAGATTTAAACACTCATTTTTTCCCAACAAAAATGAGCAATCATCTATTATTGGTGGTCATATTTGATTGATATCTGCTTTTTGGTTTAAGTACGTGCATTGTATTTTTTTGCTACTTCAGACCGTTTTCAGACCAATAAAGCAAAGCGCACAGTGTATAAACATACATTTTATTTTAAAACAATTTCAACAGCATATTAGACAAAATATGGATACATCTTTTTTTCTTTTCTGTTACATTTAAAACATCTTCTGTATGCTACTGAAGTCTGTTTTTAACAAGCACTTGTCCATCTGAATCGACAAAAGAATGAACAAAAAATAATTTAATATTCAATTTTTAATGAAAAATTCCGGTTTGTTCTTAAAGTTTGACAACATTTATTATTTTTCAAAATCCTAGCAAATTTATTTATAATATTTGTATCATTTATTGACGTGATTATTAAAATCACTTGTGACAGTTGAGTCATTTTGTTTGGTATTTTTTGAAAAATTAGCGACAGATGGCGAATTTTAATGGAGTGAACAATAACATGTCCGGCACAACCGGTTATGTTTGTATGGATAATTCTGGTTCTGGACATCCCCAAAGTATCCAAACAAACAACAATCTGGCAAACGCCTCAGTAGCTCAATATGTTGAGCCTCAAAATAACTCAGCCATAAAAACCGCTTATATTAATTTTCCAAGAGTGCAGCAAGTTTTCGACAGGTCACGAGACAATTTAGATTCGAATTATTTTCCTCCAAACTTTGCAGTTATTCAGCCAACTCACATTGGCATCGGGCAGCAGTTTTTAGGTGAGAAATTTGGTTTGTATTTTCGGCTGTGGTAGTTTTGGACACTTTTAAGGGAAGCGAACCCGGGTCTTTTCTGTAATACTAAATGATGGAAAAAGAAAATGATTTTTTTTGAAAAATTGGACTGATTTTGTTTACAAATGTGGGGTGATATCACGAGCGATAATACAATCTAGAAAATCGCAAAATTGTAAATAAAACGACAATTGAAGGCGCATTTCAAAAAAAATTTAAGTGCAGAAAACGGCAAAAAAGGGGAAAAACGAGAAAGAGTCAATTTGAAGCTAAATTAAGGAGGTCTGCTTCATTTTTACCAATCTGATAACATTAAAATATAGCATTTTAAATTAACTTTCTCCCAATTTATAACCGAAATAAAACCGAAAAGACCCTTAAGGCTGATAGCCTTTACTTTTCTTCAAAAACAGATATTATATTTATTTAAAAAGCTAGAATGTAGTTTTTGATACACCCTCCAAAGGACCATTTAAAATACCCTATCTCCACATCTCTGTTTTAAATTAGGGACTACTTTGACGATTTTATTTCAAATTGGGATAATAACACGTCTTATATTTTGTTCTTTTAAACCGTAAGCGGCAAACTGAATGTTCCCGAATTGTACTGAGGCAAGAAGCTTGCTCATATTAAAGTGTTTCCACGCTCAAGTGATATCACTTGGTGCTTTACCTAGCTTGTGGGGGATAAATTTCAAAAAAACTTTAGAAAAAATATTCACTGTTTTTTCGATTTTTTCTATAAGATTTTTTAAAGCAAAAAGCTTGCATTCGACATGGAGCAGCAGAAAAGATTTTCAATTCTACGGACCGGCAGGCCCAAAATTTTTGGGACCTGCCAACTATAGTTGTCTATGGAAAAAGTTTTTTGAAGGCTGTGCGCTGTCTATCGTTTTTTGACAATATTTTAAACAAATATGACATCACAGAGCGATAAAAACTAAGTTAAGCATCATCAAAGCCATATTTGGAACCGCAGAACTGTAACATGTATCAAGAGCGCGACATATGTGTTGTGAGAGCACAACATACATGTATGTTCTGAGAGTCCATCTTCGTCATTTGTAAAAACACAATATGTGTAAGTCCAATTGCATTATCAGCTTGTTTTGAAATAGGTTATTATTGCTTTGGTTGGTTTGCCTGGATTACTTGTAAGACTATATTCTATCTTCATTTGTTTTTTGTGAGTTCTGGGAGTTTGAAAATTGTCGATATGACCAAGCTCTGGACTAATTTATTTGCGCTGTGAAGATTTTAATTATCATTCTCAAAGCAAATGCGATTCAATTGTTCGTGGCAAGTTATTCAGCTCTAAAAAACAATTCCAAAATGAATTGAGGCAAACTAATTGCTAGTATGAATTTCGTGTCACAAAAATTTAAACTTACTGTTTCAGATTTTATAAAGTTTCCGTTTTTTTAACCAGTTTACCAACAAATTTTGAATACCAATTAGGCGGCAAACAAAACTTTTAGGGTCTTGTATTGGTATACAAGCAGCCTTGTTGTTCCGACTTTCGATACGAAAGTAACGGAACATTTGTGCTCGGGGTGGGTTTTTTTTCTTCAGACAAATTTCGACTTTTTGACGGAATTTTTATATCATTCGAAAGGTATTGTCTTGAGCTTAAATTTGAAAAGATATTTTACCTGTGATTTTTTTTTCGTAAAATTATGGGGGTTTAAAGATTGCCATTTTGGTCAATTTGGGACAATTAACGCGCGATCTATTTAGCGCTATTAACGCGTAAGCGAGATTTAATCTGTCTTAGAAATCGGTCCAAATTGGTTCAAGGAAGCTTATATGCCATAATTGATTTAATAATAGGGGCAAAACTTATCAATTGTACTTAATATGACGTCTGGGGGATGTTTTTACAAAAAATCTCAAATTAAAAAAAAACATATTTTTTTTACCTTTAAATTTTCACGTTACTTCTGCTCCATAGACCTTAAAAGGCAGTCGGAACATTCAGGGTTTTGCCCTGATACGAGCAGTCTTGTTTATATTTATTGATATTTTTTTCGCATTTTTACCAACATTCGAGTTTGAACATTCAATTCTGATTGCTAAGTTTTCTTTGTCGTAGCATTATTCGTGACGCCATCAATTAGAGGTAAAAATTGTGATTAGCAGTTTCATGGAAAAAACATTTAATATAAAAGTTTATAAAATGTCATTATACTTCAACACTGATGCAAAATTGGAACACGAAATTGATTATATGGTCAATATAATCAATTAGTTTCATGAAAACACAAAAAGTGTTTTTGATGAATTCTCTCTCGGTTACTTTTGCCCAGTCAAAAAGGTCACGTTTTTTCAGATCACGGAATCTAAACAAGCTCAGTGTTATATATAACTCCCGCTTACGAACCCCTCCCTATCCGTTCACGCTCTGCCCCTACCCCAACATATTCCCTCAAGTCACCCATTTACCGCACCCCCACGTTTATCCCCCACACTTACCCCGCCTCTCCCCTTAGATGTGGGGAGGGAGGTATGAACATGGGTGAGGGGACTGTATACGTGGAGGTGAGGGTGAAACTTAACTTGGGTTGGAGGAGAGGGTAATGTGGAAATACTGGGTTAAACAAGGGAAAAAGGTCATTTGCTGAATGGGGCAAAAAATTAAAAATATTTATCAAAAATTTTGAACCGAAAACTTAAAATAAGATAAAGTTTTTCTCGCCAAAGTTAAAGTCATTTTTACTTTATGCCACGTGTATTGCGTCAAAATCATTTGCCAAGATTTTAATACACTGCTTTGTCTTCAAAAATTGTAAGCTAAATTAAAAAAAAAGATTTGCAAATGTTTAAAAGATTAAATTGGGGATTAAGAATAGAAAAAAGGAGTAAAGTTAAAACAGCCTAGAGCTCTACCAAAAATATTATGGTACAAATTATTGTGCGAAATTTGAAACCAAAATGTTTCCCCAAAAATTGGTCATTTTGGCTTTGTTTAAAATTTCCAGAATCACGCGAAAACCTACGAGTTAATGGAGATATATCACAAAAAGTCTGTCAATCAGCTTGATAAAGTTTTAAAATGGTAAAACCTCCAAAAACTGTCGCAAAACTTTTAAATTTTGTTCTCAAGCAAATTTTGTTACCCATATGTGGGGGAGCATTTTGGTTTCAAATTTTGCACTAGAATTTGCACCATAATGCTTATTGTAAAACTCTACGCGACTATAAAAGTCTCGGATCATGTTTGCTTATATATTTTTTCAAAATTATTGGGAAATTTTTGGCTGGGGTGGGGGGGGGGGTATAATGTATGTGGGGTAACTGGGTTTTTACGCACTTTTTAGAAAGTTTTGATGCCATAGAAAATAAAAGCATTACAATCCATTTTCAAATTCTTATTACCAATTTTTCAGAACTTCACAGAGATTGACTAAAAATTGTCAATATAATCGATTATTATCCATTGAATTCTGTAGCGAGTCAAATCTTAATTGATGAACGTAATTTTTCCACCACGATAGTATAAGAAATTCAATCCTGTGTTTCAGACCGCACCCCTTTGCATCGGGCGTTGGTCTCTGGACAGACAGGAGTGGGCAAGACTCTGATCCAAAGTGGGGCTAACATAGAGGCTCAAGACCAGACAAACATGACGCCCCTACACATTGCAGGTAGCTTCTTCCTTTTCATTCCGCTTAGATCTCTTTAACTATATCCCCTTTTGCAAGGGGGCATATTCGTTACTAGGTATAAACTTTTGTGGTTTATTACTTTATAGGGGGATATTCGTTAGTAGTCAAAGAGATCCTTCCGTTTTCAAAACACTTTTCAAAACTTGATACGATTTTTTGTTTGAAAAAATTGGGAATAGAACAATTTTTGGTTGCCTGTCGTCCTAACAAAAAATCTCTGTCGCTTGAATTGAAACGGGGAATTTTAGAAATATTTTTTGGCAAAATTGTGATCTTTTTGCAATCTAAAAAAGAGATAGATATTTTTATTGAAACTTCGTGCTGTGTTGAATTTTCGAAGACGAATGAACTAATCATTCGAGGGGGTTTTTGTTTCAGCTGCCAACGGGGACACAGAATGTGTTCAGATCATGGCCAAAAACGCAGCTGTTATCGAGATGAAAAATCAGGTAAGCTTTGCCAAATATGTTTTTAGTACACAAATTTCTTCGATAATATTTTTCTGAAGAAGAATAAATAACGATGGCAATTTTTCGAATGTTTTTATTTGTTTTTTTTAGGACGGAAGAAGTGCACTGGCTGTTGCTGCTTGTTGCAACCAGATTGATGTGGTGGATGTATTACTAAACCAAAATGCGGATATCAACTCAAGGGATATCCAGGGTCGTACCCCTCTCATGCTAGCTGCACAGGGGGACTGAAGGCAAGTGCGAAAGTGTTTACATTATTGACAAAAATTTATATCACGTAGTCGCTATAGGCAGTAATTGTGGGGTACTCATTTTTCCGCACAATTTTTTGCACCTCAAAGATATTTTAGAAAGCTTTTTCATTCGTATTTCTGATTCTGTGAAAAGCTACTGCTAAAAAATACCAATCCTGGAAAAGTTTCTTGCTAACTATAATATCGTGTAATCTGTAACCTCCTTATCTATAAAGGAACTCAGTGAAAACGAACCATTCAAATATTTTAACTGCTTTCCAAGCAAACCAAAACCTATATTTACAGGAGATGGTTGATTTCCTTCTGGTGCGGGACGCTGACCCCTACTTGACGGATAAGGGGGGCAAGAACTTCGTGCAACTGGCCAATGAGGCGGACCATTCCAACGCAGTAGCCCCACATCTGTCCAAATTTCTCACACACTGTAAGACATCTTAACCCTTTGTTTACTCTACTCGTGTATTCCTGTAGCCGCGTGGGAGGTGATGGTTGATGGGTGGTGGTGGTGGTGGTTGGGGGAGGGGGGAAGGCTAGAAGTGATTTATAATTTCGCTTGAATATAGAAAAACCAACAAATGTATTTACTCGCTTACATCATTCCAAAAAGAAATTATTGAAGATTATCAGGTTTTGTGACCTGTTTCTGTCCCTGGCATTTGAACAAGGGATGGTTTAAATTAAAACATACTACTATCTCTAATATTGTCTTTGAAATGACTATTTGCATCTCATCCCTGATTTATAAGGCAGAAATTGTATGGTTTAAACTAGTAGAACTAGCAAGATATAAAGCAGCAGAAATTGTAAGATTTAAAGCAGCAGAACATTACAAGAGCAAAATCTTTACTACGTACTATGCAACTCTTGGTTTCACTTAGATGATTGAATTTATTTGAATCCATTTTTGTCCTTTTTTCAGTTGACAAAATTACAATTTTTGGTGTCAAATTCAGTATTATGTTTCAGCTTCTCCGTCGCAGCTGGGGAATATGGGGAAAAACCAGCCAGTTGCACTTCGCAAACATAGTGCCACTGCGTCACCCAGCACTTCCAGGGTACCCCTGTCGAACCCGCCTATCAATCCACCTCGCAGGCACGTCTGTTGCTATAAAAATCTACAGATTTACTAATTGCTTAAAAATATATTCAATTTTATAATCTTTAAACTAATTTGTTAAACTATTTTGATATTTGAAACATTGCGGATTACTGATTTTTGATTTTTTTTCTGTATCATAGGCTGCATGTTTTAGAGCTATTTCAAAAATATACCAGAAAGCCATTAACATTATGGTTTTTTTGGCGTATTCAAAACCCGGGTTGACCACCATAGACCGAAAATGCTAATCATACAATTTCATACACTTAGTCTATGGAAAAATGCTAGTCATACAAATTTCATGCATTTTTGCAAAATGAGTTTAATCGAATTTTAAAGGTATTTTATAGTTGTTTTGGTATCGAAATTGGTGTCTCTTTATAAATAAAAGGAAAAAAATGGTATGAAAAAAAAATGCCCCCAAAAATTTTTTATGTTTTTTTTTCAACCGCAAATTGATTTTCGTATTCAAACAAACATTTTTTGAAAAAAAAAAATTGCATGCAAAATTTATTTTTTTGTGTGTATAACGTAGTCCTGGATATACTAATATTGGATTTTTTTTCCTTTTCTCTTCATAACTTTTTTTCAAAAACGCTTAAAACTCCTCTTTCTTTTGTATGACATGTTTTTGAATGCCTTGATCAATGTCTGGTAATTTCAAAATTCAAATTTTAGAAATAATCATCTTTGAAATTTATTGCCAAAATTTAAAAGTTCAATACTTTCCTTATATTGTTTGTCTAAGACCGAAATAACACATATCAGGCTGTTTCCAATGCATTTTCAATGCGAGAAGGCCAAACCGTTGGTTACTACGTTTGAGTAATCAAGGTTTATGTCACTTGTGGTCGGTTACGAACACAACCACAAAATTTTGAGAAATTAAAATGTAAGAAATCAATATTTTTGGTTTATGGAAAAATACTAGTCATACAATTTCCATATATGAAAAAAATACTAATCATAGACCTTTCATGCAATTTTCTGTACGTATGGAATTGCATGAAAAGTGTATGACTAGCATTTTTCCATAAATGGAAATTGTATGACTAGTAATTTTGGTCATCCCGGGAAAATATGTTTCATTTTCATAGAATTTGAAATATAAGTTGTTTCATCAAAACTAACCAAATTGAAAAAAGAATTCAACTGAAGCTTCAGTTCACAACTCACGTCTAGATTTGCTTGTAGACGCAACTCCAAACTAGAGCAGTCCCCCATGAATTTGAGAGGAGGCTCAGGATCTCCATCGCCATCCTCGCCCTCTATGATGATCACAGAACAGAGAAACTCTCAAATCAGCACTGCCTCTGTAAGTATAAAAAGACACAACGTAGACTTTTCTTCTCTCGCTGACTAAGTTTGAATTATTTTTTTCATTGGATCCATGTTCTGAAGCCTAGGAAATACATTTATGCAGAAACAAATTTAACTGAGCCCTTTTCAAAAAAGCTGTCTAGAAAAACAAAATAAAACAAATTTTTCTGATCCTCAGGACTGCGTTATGTACACCAAATATAAACATTTTTGCATAGAAAAAAACTGTTGAGAGTTGAGATCCAAAGCTCGTTCTACACGATTCAAATGAAGATAAAACTTTTTTGGGGCTACTTTGGAAATTAATTTATGACAATATACTCATATTTATGCAGAAAAAACTTCAGAAAAAAAATATAATTTTTTTGCCCTGAATTTGTGAAATTTAATGAATTTGGAATGACTAGCTTTTTCCATTGAATAATTTTCGTTCATGGAGTTGATCGATCACTATTTTAGGTCCATGGCTGTCAACCCGGGTGGCTATTAAGACAAGACAAAAAAAATTGAAGCATGAAAAGTGAACTGTTTGAGTTTCGGCTATGTATGTTTCTTAGAAACACAAGAGAATTTGTGTATAGGGTCGTCTAAAAGTCCCACCAAAAACGTTTGTCGTCTTATCAGCTGTCGTGATTCTTTATGGACACGTGGGATAAAAGTCTAATTGTTCATCAAGTTGCACAGTCTTTCCATTTGGAGATTTTTTGTTAGTGATTTTCTTCTCATAAATTAAAATTCAAAGTTTTATAATACAAATTAAATAAAACAAGTGTTAATAAAACGATGGCTGTTAAATACTGAATTGACTGTATTCTAGTTCGCATAAATAGGAGAGTGAACTAGATGTCAACACATAACAGCTAGAGAGTTCTAGGCTGATTGACAGGCAGGTACCAAACTCACACTTAATTATAGTATGAGAAATCTCAGAGATAAGTAAATAAAGAATAGCAACTAAGATGATTGACAACTGAACATATTGTAGCCCCTGACATTTCTGTATGGATGTAAAATTTAAATACATAGTAATTTATATTTAATATAATAATTAATAACCTTCAACCTGCCGCCTCAGCTAACACAATACAACAAACTTGAGTTTTAGGCTTATGGCCATCCCTCTCCCTGGGTAACGAGTTTTTAAATGAGTTTTAAATAAGGTTCACTTTCCTTCTCCCCCTGGATGTTTTCCTTTTTGTTCCGCCCCCTGGATATTTTCGATCATGACTCCTCCCATTTTATCTACTGGCTTTCTCCTTCTGGTACTCCTTCTGGTTCCCGAGCTTTCACTTTGACTGCCAAATTTGACGTCTTCTTCTTGGCTACTATTCATAAGGCACTCTCTCGCAACTAACGCCGGTCGGTCTTGGCTCCCCTTTCCTTGTTTCTCTTGACCCCCTTTTCCTCGCTTCGCTTTCGTCACTCTAGATTTTGCTTTTGCTCCCGTTCCATGTTCTGCTACTGCTGTACTGCCGCTTGGGCCTTGTCCCGCCGCAATCGCTTCGTGTCTCGCTAACACTTCTATCGGTAATCGTGCAGGGATAATATTTAGTGGCTGGTAATCTTCACTATCCGAACTGTCAGACTGGAAGGTGGCTACCGATACTTTTTGCATAGCCTTTGGCCTCTTTGATTTCGGCCTCTCGACTGCTTCTTTCTTTGCGCTCGATAACATCTCCTTGATTGTAGCCCGCTTCCGTTTCTTGGGAAGGTTGGGTTTTGGCTTTCCTGCCACTGCACTTTTCCTAAGAACAGATCCGTTTTTTAGCTTGATAGTATGTTCGGATTCAGAGATTACATTAGATTTTAAGAGTTTATACCGATTTATGGTCTTGCTGGTGGTACGCTGATACAGGTCGCGTGCACCTCCACTCCCTTGGATGTTAGGGCCAGTGTCTCCACTCCCTTGGGTTTTTGGGGCAACTCCCGATACCTCCGCTGGACACGTGTCTATTTGCTGGTCGCTATCAAGCATGATAGGGGCCCTTCTTAAAGCTGGAGCGTATGTCAAATCGGACCTTTCCTCCCAATTTGAGTGCTGAGGGAATGCAATTTTACTCATCTCAGGATCATTTTCGTCTAAACACAAACATTTTTGTCTTAAGACGTTCTTCCAATTCAAATTTTTCAAACTTGGTTTTTTCGTAAGATTGCGTAAAACGGTGTTGGCCTCCCGGCCGTGGTGAGCTTCAAAAGGTGTTAATTTAGTAGTTGCATTTTTGGAAAATCATAGGGCGCCTAGCGCTTTATCGACCATAGATTCTAGAGACTTATGCTCTTTTTCATTCGCATTAGCTCGATGCCTTCGCTGTTACAGAAGCTTTTAAATTTATTAGATGTAAGCCATGATCCCTGATCAACGTGGATTTTCCGAGGTACTCCATGTTGAGTTATGTATTTATCGAGAAATTTTAAGACTTTATCTGACGTGTTAGTGGTAGTAACCATTGCTGATGGCCACCTTGAGAAACGGTCCGTAGCCACCAAGACATTTTTCTTACTCTCATTTAAGTAGTTTATTGGCCCCCAGAAATCCAACTGTATACATTCATTGGGTTCCCTTGGTTCAGGGACCTTCCCGATGTCTCCCTTGGGTAATAACGATTTTAGGTTCTTACCCGCTTCCGTGCATTGCTGACAGTACGTGGCCTTTGCTGCCAAACTGCGGTACATGTAGGGATACCAGACGTCACGCGCTGCTTCATACATGTTTTTTTACCGTGATGGTAATAATGCATCCGCGACTCAATTGGGACTTGTAATGGCAAAGGAATAACCAGCCGTCCCTCTAACCACACACAATTGTCCCGTAATGACAAATCGTTTGCGTATTGGGCCCAGTACTTCCCAATCGTCAGGAGTTCTTCTTTCAAGTTAATCTTCTTCTCCAATGCTTCTTTAACTCGTACTAAGTTCACATCTGCCGGTAGGTTTGAGGCAACAAATTCCAAATTAAATAGTTCTGGTAACGCTTGGGATTTCTTGATAACCTTGCAATCACGGGGAATGATAGACATAATTTGCTGATTTGGTTTAACGGTAGGAAAAAGCTCGCCTGGGATAGTACTGTATTAATTTTTGAATCCCGTGTATTTTTAGTATTGGCAACAATTTCAGGGTTAATGACAGTTATTTCATCGCTACTCAAAAGGTTTTCATCTAATCTAAGCGGAGAGTTGATCTGAGAGTGTAGTCTATTCGGAGAGTTAGTTTGGGAATCAATTTCAACATTTTCAATTTCAAATACTGGGAAAGAACAATTCGAATCGCTATCCATTTTGTTTAAATTATTTGATATAGGCCAATTTAACCGTCTTCCAAAGGAACAATATATAGAGCACACTGAATGTCCCTCGGATTTCCTTGATTTACGCGTTATGCAAATTGATCGTTTCCTATTGGTCGGTGTCTTCACGCATGACTTTTCGCCCTCAACCGTCGCTGTTTGTAGGCATGTTTTCCGTTCTCGCTTCTGATTGTATGAAAGCTGTCTAGACTGTTTAGAACCAGTTCCTTTAATGTCCTGATGATTTCGTTCACCAAGGGACTTTAAATCATTTGTGAAACCAAGGGTTTTTCTAATTGAAGCGATTTTTGCCACGGTGAACAAATTATCATATTGACTTATCGGTTTAGGGGGTTCGCTAGGATGCCTCGACAAGTAATCCGCTAATCTGATCTTGGCGCCCGGTTTGTGTTCTATTATAAAGTCAAAAGGAATCAGTCTGTCTAGCCAACGTGTCAGTCTTGAAAAGAGTGTTTTGTTTTTCTTGTTATTCCCGTTAAGTAAGGAAATCAGGGCCTTATGGTTCGTGCTAACTGTAAAAGATCTTCCTAAAATGTAGTTTCTGAAATATTCGGCCTCCCATACCACCGCCAGCATTTCAAGCTCGTTAATGGAATATTGTTTCTCGGCTGCGTTTAAGAATCGTGATGCAAAAGAGATAGGGCGCCACCCTTCTGTACCCAATTGCTCTAAAACCGCTCCAAGGCCATTATGACTTGCATTGCAAAAAACTCTAATGTCTTTATGAATATCAAATTGTTTTTATTCAACTATGTTTGCGACCCCCCAATTTAATGTTTTGGAAAGCATTTTCACATTCCGCGGTCCAGTTTTATTCATTTTTCCTGCTGAGAAGTGGCCTTAATGGAGCTGACATCTCCGCTATCGCTGGTAAATATTTATGCAAGCTGTGGATTGAGCCCATAAAGGATTTCAATTGAGTGACTGTTTTAGGAGCCTTTAATGCGTCTATCGGCGATGTTTTGCGTTTAAGCGGCGTAACCCCCGTTTCGGTTATACGATGACCGAGCCACTCGCATTCTCGTTTCGCAAACTTGCATTTTGGTAATTTCAGCGATATGTTTTCGCGATTTAATTTCCTGAGAATATTTTCAACCAAGGAGATATGTTCTACTTCCGTTCCCTTGGTTGTAACCAAAATATCATCAATAAACGCGTTCGCTTGTGGGAATTCCTTCAAAATTGAATCCATTACTCGTTGAAACTCTGCCGGCATGGACGTTAGCCCGTAAAACCCTGTCCGGAATCGGTATGTTCCTGTCGACCGTCCGCCCACCAAAGAAAAGTTACAGTGCACGCTTGTTTCTTCACTAAGTGGTAGTTGCCCATACGCGTATGTTAGATCCATCGTAATAAAATACACCTCCCCTTGTTTTTTCTCGGAAATAAGTTGTTCTATTGTATCTACAAGTTCTTCTATATTTGGCATTTGGTATTTGTTTTTATGAACTTGTTTATTAAGCTCTCGAGATTCCAACGCTAACTTCACGGACCAGTCTTTTTTTACGGTGATGACGATCGGAGAAACAAAATATCGATCCGAACACTCTTTCAACTTTTCTATATGTCCCTGGGTTAATAGCTTATCAATTTCCTTGTCCACCTTTTCTTGGAGCGTTACCGGCACTCTCCGTCCCTTCTGCTGCACTGATAAAAGATTTTTGAAAATTTCTGCTTGAACCTTGTAGTTCCTAATTTTTCCAACGCTAGTAAAAAGTTTTGGAAATAGCTTACTTAAGTATAATTGCCATTGGTCCATCTGCTCATCCTCCGATTTGTCGTGCCCCTCATCGCATGAAATGTCTTCTGTCCCCTGGATGTTCATTACTTCCCCCCTTGGATCTGCTTGCATCAACTGGAGTCCGAGTTTTCCCATCAAATCACGTCCCACGATGGATGGTCTGGTCCCCCCAATGACTCGGACTTCTGCTTTCGTCTTCCAGCCGTTTGATGCTAACTCGAGTTCCATTCTGCCCAACATCTTGATCCGATTGTTGCTGTAATCCCGGAATTCGTCATCGTCGGCGTCATCTTATTTTAAATTAATTCCCGCTCTTCCCACTGTTCTCCTCAAATCATCTAGTGTTAAAATGGATATCGGCGATCCACTGTCGATCCAAATGTTCATCGGGTGTCCATTAATGTATATTTTGAGTTTAATTCCGGCAACTTTCAATAAGGTTTCGTTCTTCCGTCTAATTGCCATAACCATGTAGTCGTCTGAACTTTCTGATGACCAGCTGTGGTGTTCTTGTTTAACGAAACCTACTGAATTTGCCGCAACTTGGGGCCCCACGTCATCCGAGGGGGTTATCTTCTTCCTCGAATAGCTCATCCCCTTGGATTAGTCCAACCGGTTGTCCCCCTCTCGACTGTCGTTTTCCCCGGCGAATCCTCTCAAAATGCCCGACCTTTTTGCAAAAATTGCATGTGACGGCTCTTGCTGGGCATCGTTGTCGGTGTTCTGGGGTGAAGTTCGGTTGATCGCAATAGTAACATCTTCGATCTTGCATTCGTTCTTGTGTTCGTCCTCCTCCACGATTTGGTTATTGGCCCCGTCCCCTTGGCATTCCTCGTCCCCTGGATCCACGAATATAGCTGATTGGTTCCGTTTTGATCTGCAGGGAACCCCTTGGAGATGGATAACTTGTTCCCGTGGAACCGGATGCGACGCTTTTGTAAGTCTTTGCGTACTTGTCTCCTCTTTCATACGACATCGCGATTCTCAATGCTTCCTCCGGGGTCTTAGTTTCCCGACACAGCTCGTTCTGCGCGTCCCTGTTCCTCATGTTGAATATAAATATGTCTCTCACCATTTTCCGCTCCTGGGTGCCCAAATTGCATCTTGCCGCCATTCCGCTAAGTTCTGCATAGAACGATTCTAAGCTTTCACCCTCCTTTTGTTTCCTCGACAACATCTGGTACATCTCGTACGTTTCGTTTCGCTCTTTCTGAAAAAGAGCTACACAGGTATCCAAAAAACGTTGGTATCGTATTGTTTCCATATCTAAATGTGGATGCTGATTATGCAAGGCTCTCTGTCCCTCGTGTCCCAGGCATAGGTACAGATTCGATATCAGTGTACGTTCACCTTCTCCCCTTGGTTTGCCACCAATGTCACCCAGGTCATTAATCTGTACTTCAGTTAATGTCGATGCGAAGTAAAATTCCGACGAGACGAGTCCATGTTTCGCCACCATTGCCCAATGAAATCTTTGTTTCCAGTGTTCCCATAAGAGTTGTGGTTCCGCCTGAGTCGGAGGCCAGAATGCCACAATTCCAAGGGGGTTTTTCCCCCTCCATCCACTGGCTGAGCCATAACAAAGGTAAATAAAACGATGGCTGTTAAATACTGAATTGACTGTATTCTAGTTCGCATAAATAAGAGAGTGAACTAGAGGTCAACACATAACAGCTAGACAGTTCTAGGCTGATTGACAGGCAGGTACCAAACTCACACTTAATTATAGTATGAGAAATCTCAGAGATAAGTAAATAAAGAATAGCAACTAAGATGATTGACAACTAAACATATTGTAGCCCCTGACAATATATTGACACAAAAAAATCACTCTAAAATTTATTTTGTGAGAAAAAATCACTAATCTATAATATTTATATCGTGTTACCTGGTATCTTTATAGATTTTGAATATTAAGCTTATCGATTTAATTTTGATTAGTCCCATAGCAGCAGCAGCTCTTCTGCCGGAATGACCTCCCATCCTAGCCAGTCTCAGAGCCAGCCCCCTGCCAAGCCCACTAGCGAAAAACCATCCTTATACGCATCCAATTGCAGTTCAATCAGAGAAGTCGAACAACAAAACAGCGAAGATGGAGTCGGACATCAGGTAATTTATTAAAATTAAATTTTCATTTCGCCCAAGCATAAAACTTTTCAAACCACTTTTTTAAATGGGAACTGACTCTTCCATTGCCGATCCTTTCGGCGAAAAAAAAAACAATTTTTCATGTTTTCATGTGAAACTACCTTCTGAAATTATCATAACTTTCTTTTTGAAAATCTGCAGCCTCTTTCACACTTTCACAGCTGTTAGTTCCGGGCAGAATTTTTAACAGTTCAGATGATTTTCTGAGTTATTTATTGGTTTGCTCAGATATCAGTAAAATTCGATTGAAAATAAATATAAGCCAAAAATTTACTGCAGGTGAAATTATCTCCAGGAAATTATTTGTGATCAAAATTTACACATTCTATTAATAAGCAAAAGTATTTATAATTAGTTTCATAAATAACAAGTTTAATCTGTTTGTCTTCCTTCCAATCAAAATTGTTTTCAAAAACTTTCATAATCTTTTACGAAATAATTTTGTATTAAATCTTCTCTTGTGTTCATTTTTCTTACTGCTTATTATAATCTCTTTCGTACCTTCCATTAGGTGTCAGCTTCTGCCCTTGCCACTCGTGATAAGGACAAGGACATCTACACTAGACAGTTGGAGGCTAAGAATGCGGAGTTGATGAGGGAACAGCTGGAAATGCAGAAGAAGCTGGAAGTGATGATGAAGGAGCAGAGAAGGGAAAGGGACCAGCAACAGGCAAGTTGCAAAAACATCTTTCTCATTTACAGTTTTCATGATTTTGTCAAAGATAATAAAAAAACTAGGTATCTAAAAATAAAATAAATTTCAAAGTGAAAAATGTGATATGAAAAATTGTTGAAAAAAATGTATCGAGAAAAATTTATGACTTGGAAATAAACTGCAGTATTGAAAAAATTTGGCTCTTTTTCCTTCCCCCCCCCACCTCATTCAAACATGAATTTTTTGGTCTAACGAGTGGTTTTACAAGGTTAATTATGAAGACTAAATATGTTTGTCATGGCCTATTCAGTCTGTATGTCAATTTTCATGACAATCGGACAAACTGAACAGGAACTTCAATTACAAAAAATTGCAGGTGGGGGGGAAAAGGAAAAAGAGCCGAAAATTTTAAAAAATCTTAAAAGCTATATAATCTCGAGGTGCGAATCTAGGAGTTTTCGAGGGGGAGGGGATTTTCAAAAAAAAAATTTGAATTTTTTCTCAAATTTTTTTTTAGGTCGACCAAATTGATTTTCGGAGCTCTCCCAACTTTTTCAAAAAACAGGCCAAAAAAGGCGTTTTTGGGCACATTTTGGAAAATTTCGACCAAAAAATTGCGTTTTGTCGGCGCGCGCTCTCCCCTAGAAGTTAGTATATATTGGCGCCTAAGGCGCCTTAGAAAAATTTGAAGGTCAGTGATCCAGAAGTGGATATCTCAAAATAGTACGAAGGGGCCTTCCCCTAAATCCGCTACTGAAAATATCCGAGCAAAATTGAACTATCAGAGCAATTAGTAGCAGAAAAAAAGTTACAAACTTCAAAACTAAACCAAAAAACATAGAAAATTGCAGAACAAAGATTCCCATTTAGAAATGAAAGCTCCTTCGCAAAAATTTTCAGCCTTGGCTGTACTATAAATTTTCAGTAATTGATACTGATGAAGCGAATTGTTAAACCTACATGTATTTTTTGTTTTTGACTCTTCTGGAAATTAAATGAGACCAAAATTACATGCAGGTCTTAATAATGAAGCACAACATATCGATGAAGTGAAGAACTGACATGCTGATCCTTTCAAAGTGATTGATTCTGTAGATAGTCGGAGGTGAGACAAACGAGAAAGTGAGTCGTCTTGAAGAGACAGTTCGGCAGCTGATGACGTCACTGGACCAACAGCAGCAGCAGAAGAGTCAAAGCAGAGAGACCTCTCTCCCATCTTCTGCCTCTTACAACATGCAGTGCAGTCCCCCCGATACCTTCCAGCCGAAACACATGATTGCACACTCACAGTCGATGGGTCTACTCAGAACAGCTGTAAGTTTCTTGATCCAAGCTCGATTATCCCCACCGTAAATCCACCACGTGTATAAGGCTCTATACTTAGGGTTGCAGAACCAAGATGACAACGATGACATCGATTCCTTAAAATTCGTCCTTTCTTTTTTAATTTTCAGGATTTTTTGAGCAATCTCGAAAATTGATATTTTTTCCTTTGCTTGCCTCTTCTGCATCTTTTTTGAATATCTTTGGTTAATGTTATATTAATGTTCTCTTAAAATATGAATGCACATTAACTGACCATGAGTCCACAGCAGTCGTAAATTTTGTTTTCAGATAAACCGAAAAAGAAAATATAGCTATCTGAGACTTAATCAGAAACATTTAGGCCATTTAGGCAAGTTCAGGTCCAATTCAAGCGACCATTTTTGCCTCAAAAAGCTAATGTCGAAATTGTTTTTGAAAAATATAACTGCTCTATTGAAGTTTTTTTCATTGTCTTTTGTCCATTTAGACTGACCACGGTATGACTTCTGGCTCTTCCACCGAAGCCTCCCCCGAGAAGCGAAGTGGGAATAATGGTGACCAGCAGATGCCACCGCCTCCTCCCCCTCAACTGTTATCGAGTACACAACACAGTGGATTCCAAAACTACTTCAACATGGTAACATATTCCGTTTTCACTATAACTTCATACCTTAAGGATTGCTTTCAACACATTGTCAATTTCATTTTTATGTCAAGCAAAATCTGCTCTTCATAGCATTCTTGTTCTAGTTGACACTGCAAAAATAAATCCAACTTCGTACAAAAGCAACAATTAAATGTCTTTAAAAGCAGGATAATCACAGCATGGTTTTCTGGAAAAAAAACAGGGAAAAACTAAAAGTTTCGACAGCAAACTATATTACAATCGTCAATGGCCGATAAAAATCGATACTAGGAAAAAGTTAAGATGTTTTTGCACTTGGCTCAGCGTATTAATTATATAAGAAGCAAGAAAAATAAGGGAGAAAATAATATTTTCTTGAAACTGGTGATCCCCGTTAATCCAATTTCAGAGCTCCGTAGGATTGCCAGTAGACAGAGGAGGAGCACTCGACAGACAGCGCAACAGCCAGTCCTCCGACTCTGGCTACTCGGCTGCCGGAATATCCCCCACCTCTTCCACCCGTGGGGGGATAACTGCCGCTAGAAATCTCCTCTCACAACCCCACTTGAATCAGATGACAAACAGAGAAATGAGGGCAGAGCTGGAGACGGCAACACAATGTGTACGTATTTGGAGAACAACGGATTCAAATTCAAAAAACGGATTCAATTTTTTTGCAATTAAAATTGTGAAACTTGTACCATCATGACAATTTTAGAAACACTTCGGAGTTGTAAACACTTTTTGGTTTACATATTTTTATGATTTTGGTTTTTACATTTGGTTTTTACATATTTTATATGATTTTTCTTCAAATTATTGCACGAATTTAGAATTACACGAAATGCGTTGCTCGAAAATGTTATTGAATAATTTTAGTTGAAGGAACTCACTCATCAACAGAGCAAAATGCAACAGGCGTTGGACGTGCAGGCACGTGCAATCAGCTCAGTCAGTGCAACTGTTCAAGCATTGCACGAAGCCCTGCACAGACCACAATCAACAAATGGTCACGTGACCTGCATTGCCCATCTCCCCTCCTCGGGTCAACATCCACCCCACACGCCACCCGTGTTGCCGCCACTCAGCAGCGCCAGTTTGGGGAGTCCGCAGCAGGTTCAGTCGAGCCAATCTGGAAGAAAATTAACGAATCGGGTTTCGATGTTTGAAAAACATGTAAGTTATAAGAGTGTTTGAACAAAATAAACACTAAATGAATTGTTTTTCCGACAACGGGAAGCAACGATGGAACTTCGGTGTGCTTTTGACTGGGTTCTTTTCGCGCAATCAGAAAAGAAGCCAGATGTGGTAGAGTTGTATATATCAATACAAAAACCATTTCGTGATTACAGCTGCAAATAAAAATTTCGAGCCAAAAAAATTTGAATGCTGAAAAAATCGTAAAGTGGTGTCTGAGTATTTCCGCATTTCTTATACTAATTTAAGCAGAAGTGATGATATCAGTTGATGTTTCTCTTTACGCAATTACAAAAAAAACAGATAAACATCATTTTTGCGTTAAAAAAAATCCAGAGAACATTTCAATAATTCTTAAGTATGTGCTTCACCTTATCCCACCAAAACACATTACCATAAGAAACTGGGCAGAACGAAATTTCGATGCATACGAAATTTCGATGCAAAGAGAACTATGTTTGAAGAGCTCAATAGCTAATGTTTTTCGGTCGGTAGTTCGATATAAATAAGTTTGTTCTGTTTCAGGTCTAAAGATGTTCGACAATCAAAAAGAATGATGCCAGTCAGTCGAAGGAATTACAACATTAAGTTACAAATCTCATTGTGTGCTGCCATTTCGTCTGAGAGTTTGGGAAATTGAGGAGGTTTAGTGAAACTTAGTTTAGAGTTCAGTTTATTTACTTCTAATAGAACCTTTTTTTAGTAGAAAACTTCATATCATTTACAAAATAGCTCTGTTAAATGTTAAATCAAATTTAGATATCACCCAAATAAATTCGCCATAATAATGTTTAAAATTATTCTGAATTATATATTTTATTGATTGAATATTCATGTTTCCATTTTTTTGTTCCAAAATTGATTTCTCGGCTCACTGTGTTTTTTTCTTATTTAGTCATAATAATCTACTCTTCTTCTATATTGCACCGTTTTGACAAGGATAGGCGCGAAAGATATGACCAATCGTTAATGACTTACATGATACGACTGCAGTCTACTCAAAATATAGGGTACCGCGACAACTCGCAACACAAGACAATTCGCAAAATTTAATGAAAGCGACACCTCGCAAATTTTTGAAGCTAATTAGAAACTTCGTATTCTCGGTTTAACTGGCTCTAAATATCGTATAAAGTCCTACCTTTTGTTGGAAAGCTCGCAACACGTTGACGCAACTGCGGCGGTGAGTATATTGCGAGTTGTCTTTTGATGCGAGTTGACTTTTATTGCGAGTTGTCTTTTCTTGCGAGTTGTCGCATTACGAAAATATAGCATCAAGTTGATAACTTTCACCTCATAAAAACAAATATGCTCCTTTAAAAACCAGAGGGGTGAACTTTCACTTTGCTGGTTCTGATTTTGTGAAATGGAGAGCTAATCAGATTCGAGAGGTGGTGGTAACCAAACACTTTCACTTTCTGATTCTACATGGTCCCAGAAAAAAGAAATCCCATAAATTATTTGACCTGGAATACTGAAAATAAGCAGTTAAAAATATATTTAAAAGATATCAGATAAACCAATCAGGAAACCCTTTAAAAGATATCAGATAAACCAATCAGGAGGTTGAGACAAAAATGTTTCACTTGGAGCAGTTTTTGTGAATAGTTTCTTTGAAAGTTAACTTCTAGTCCGAGCCAAATTAATTGTTTATGTTAACAACAACAACAAAACAAAATCTTATGTTACGAGGCATAGAAATTGCAACTTTTTGGTTTGAACGAGCAAACAAACAAATTTTGTTTCCACGCTTCTTTCGTTTTCTCTGCAACTAACTGAGAGATAGGATTGCAATTTTGAAACATGCTAGGTTGAACATTCGAAAGGATTTATCGGGTCAAAGTTTCGGATATCTTTTTTGAAGGCGTAAATCAATCAGCATATCATAACTACTTTCAGAGGTGTTCATGCTTTTACAATAACCTTACAAAGAACAAAAAGAATTTGAACGCATGAGCTCAAATTCATTCATTGGAAAGACGATGAGCTTGACTTAGAAAGCCGCAGAAAAATGACAGACAAAAAAATGAAAAAATTACTCGGTCCGGCGTCAAAAATGTCCACATTGTTTTAGTGTCTATATCTTCAAATTATATTCAACCGGATTTTGACGCCGGATTAATTTACTTTTTTCAATTTTTTTGTCTTTCGTTTTTCCGCGAATTTGAAACAACCTCCCAACGAAACATTTTGCATTGAAATCTTTGTGTTGAAATTGCTTTTTTTGTGTTGTTTGCAAGACTGTTTCCACAGTAACAACATCTTGGAAAAAAATTATGATATATTAGCTAGTTTAGTTCTCTAAAACACGGTCAAATTTTCAATCAAAGATTTTAAATAGTTGATGAGAGAGAATAAGAAAAATGCCAAGAAAAGTTTCGGTAAGTTGCACGTTCAAATCACAATTTTGGAAACTCATTGTCCCATGATTGTACCATTTTTCCATTTTGGTTCTTTAAGATGAATTTAGTGCATTTTTCCAAAAAAATTCCCATCATAGAAAATCATAGAATATGGAACTAATTCTCATCATAAATTTTTATGGTATTGAAAATCTGATTTTGCAATTGTAACACTTTTTTGTGATAAAAATTTTATCATACAATCACTTTTATGGATTTTATTGAAAAACGCTTGTCATGCAATCCTCATAGAAGAAAATCGTATTATAAGTACTTTCTAAACAAAACTTTATATTTAAAAACTAACTTGAATTGGTTTAAAACTCAAAAATTACTAATAAGTGGCAGTTTTTGTTATATGAGAGCAAAATTGGCATCAGAAAAAATTTTTCAGATGGAAAAAAACATTCATCGTACATTGTCTGCAGAACGTTGTATGATAAGCATTTGTTCATCAAAATTTTTCTCTCGAAAATTATATAAATTAGTTTGAACGCAAGCAACACAATATATTGGCAGTTTTGGTTACATGAGAGCCAATAAGGCGACAAAAAAAATCTGGATAAAATTTTTTTCTCATACATATTTCACATATGAAATTTTTAAATATATCTTCATACAAAAAAATTGCTTTATTGAGATACAATTCTCCAAATCCATTTTTTGTTTGCAAAGTCGCCTCTATGCTAAAAAATTTTTTCGAAAATGGATTTTCCGCAAAAAAGATTTCCGGCAAAAATTAACTTTAATTTACAGTGTTGAACATCAACAACTGCTTTTAATCTTTGGGTTTTCTTTTGATAGAAATCAATCTTTTTTGCGTTTTTGGGCAAAAAACAAAAATTTGAATTAAAGTTTATTGCATTTTGCCTAGAAAAACTGCCTATCATTAAACTTCATAGACTATGAAATAAAACTCAACATTCAATTTCATAGTATTAAACACTTGCTTTTGCGATTGTGATAGAGTGTTTTATCAAATAACTTTTGAACTCTGTAGAAAAAGCTTATCATACAATTTTCATGATTCTCTAAATTCTTTTAGAAATCAAATTTTTTTTTCAATAATTATCTTTTATTGGCTTACATCTCAAACATTACTAATAAGTGGCAGTTTTAGTTACATGAGATCAATTTTGCCATCAAAATTATTTTTTAGAGAAATCAAGTTCTCATCATTCAGATTAGTATATAACAATGATATGATATGAATTATTTTCGCCAGAAAAAAATCAATTCTGAGATTTTAAAAATTTATGCCGTTTTTGATCGCAAACTCATTTCTGTGAACAAATAAACGTTTTACAAAAAAAAACACTTTTGGACGCCAAACGTGAATTTTGTGTCTATAACGTACTCCAAATTGAAGTGTTCATCCGAGAATAAAAAAAAATAAAGAAGGGTGTTATTGTAAAAAATTGTATTAAAAAAAAGCTCAAACCACACAGGCGTTTTTCTTAACCGCCGAAATTTTCAAAGTAAAAACTGTCTAGTCGTATACATAAAGTTACAATTACTTAGAGTTTAATTTATAACTCTGAGCTAAAGTAATAACAAAAATTTACAGTGCTAATATCAACAAACGCTTCTTCACATTTTTTTTTGTTTTCTGATGATAAAAATCTTTGATTAATGTATTTTTGGATAAAAACAAAATTTCCAAAAGTTTTTTTTTCGCATTTTCCTGTATAGAAAAAACGCGTGTCATATATATTCGTGAAATATGGAAAAATGCAAATCATACAATTGCATGCTTTCAAAAAAATTGCTTTTACAATTTTCACACATTTGATGTAGAAAAACTTATGGCGAAAAACATGTTATTTATTATAAAGTTTCATGGTACGGAAAAAAATATTTTTGTTGCTTTTTTCATATAACTTTTTCAGTCCATCAAATTGTATCTAACAGTTTGTGAAACATTTTTTTTTTCATAGTATGAAATTGTATGATATGTTTTTTGTCAACCCAGCTACTCGCTAAATTTTTACCAATGAGTTTTTCTCGTATTTCAAAGTAGTTATTGATGACGATTGAATCACGATTAGGCGGGCTTTGATATGATATAACACTCAAAGCATTGGCGTTGATTTTTGGTACTGTTTCTGTATAACCAAAAAAAATTTAAAAACTTTAAAAATTGAAACCCACCCGTGTTTAAATGTCCTACCAATTTTCAGAGTCGGATTGATTAACAAGAGCAAATAACAGAAAGAAAGAAGTAGATATCGTTTTGCCAGAATAAAAATAAACAACAAGAATTGGTTGGGTTTGAAACATTGAGACTAATGATACATTTTTACAGACGCAGTTAACTAGCCCAATTTGACAAAAAGAGATTTCAAAATATGATTAGATTTATTATATGACTACCCTTTTTCTATGAGTGAAATTGTATGTCTGTTTTTTTTATAGTTGAATAGTTTGATTAAACAGTTTTTTTCTCATATTGTATCAATTCGAAAATGGTTAGAAATTGAGTTTTTTCACTACAGTTACTCCAAATCACAAACATTATTTTTCGAACATGAACATAAATTTTCTCTGACTTATTGTATTTTGATGCACTCACCAAATACAGACTAGTTTTTAAGCAGTTTTGTGACAAACTCGAAAAGATTTTAGCTGATTTTATTTTTTTCATAGTTATTAACAAGCCTCTGCACCCAAAGGCAGATCAAGGGGACGGGGAGGGGTGGAAAAATTTAGTGGTTAGGTTTTTTTTTAAAATACAATGTTGACGATGTTCTATTGGTATTGACATGAGGGCCCGCTTAAAAAACCAATTTGTAAAACACCAAAATCCAATTATGAATTAATTACCAATTATCATTTTTGAGCTGAAGTAACCGATATTTTCAATTAAAAGAAGTTTGTAAAGCCATGCATTTTCAATCGGGATCTATATCTAGGAAAATACTGATAAAAAGAAAAGCTTTCTTTGTGAAAATTGAGAAAAATTGATAACCAAACGTTAGATACCTTTTTATCGATATTGTTTATAGAATGCCATGTAGAAAAAACTGTACATGGCAAGTAAACGTAGTACAAAATTATAATAATAATCTGAAACGAATATTGAGATTTTGAGAAAATTTTGCATTACGAGGCCAAACTGTGCATTTTGTGAATTTTAAGCGGATTCCCCAACAAGGACGCTCCCTTTATTGTTCTTTTGTTTCCTTTGATTTCTGTTCCAAAATTTTTTTAAACATGTTGGAAGACTTGTATCTGAAATCCAGGATTATACAGACACAAAGTTGTGCGCCTATCCAGTGCACAGTTTGACTTCGTAATGTGTCTCTCAATATTTCAAAATCCCAGAGTTTTTGTACCATTTATCGGTGCCATTTAACTTTGGTACTACTTAAAAACTTCCATTTTCGGCTAACCCACTATCAAAACTTTTGAAGGCGCTTTCAGTTATACAGAAGTTCAGAGGGTTTCAAAATGTTCCCAAACGGGTTCAAAAACGGCAGTTTTGAACACTTGTTTCAAAAATATTCATGCAGCGCGGAATTATTTTGCAAAATAAGTTCTGTATAGCTTTTTTGAAGAGCTTATAAAATTATTTGTCAATGTAAAAACGTGTTTTTTTTGTAATGAAAAAAATAACCCCATTCGAAAAATATTCATATGCCTGCCCTTGTATAAAAAACCAAGTTTTTTTCTACGTTTTCATTTCCAGAATTATAAAAAAAATTGAAAACAAGGATTCGATATCTGAAAATTTCTACCATGAATGAAGTTTTTCGCCTTATCTAAGTGCAAATACCGAATGCGTTGAGGTCTACTACGATGCTCAGAAAAATTTGATAAAAGCAATGAACACAAAGTAAGCAGTGAGCAAAAATTGCAGCCAGTTGACACGTCTCGTTGACAAATCAGCAAAAACTCGCTCTGCTTTGGTTTTTTTTTGCTGTTTTAACAATAGAAACAAAACGATCATTTGAAAAAAAAACCGTTTTGGTTTTTGTCAAAAAATTAGTATTTTCCAGGAGCCAAGACAAATTTTGAATTAATCACTTGTCATTTTTTAATTTACTTTTTCTTCCAATCTAGGAATATTTCGAAATTTTGTTTAAAATGATGAAAAATCTCCCCGCAATTGTGCAGCGTGAAAATTTTTTTTTTACCCAAAGTTGTTATAAACAAGAAAACAACCCGGGTTGACAAAAAAAGATTCTCGTAACAGAAAAATGCTTGCTATACCAAAAGCAAAATAATAGCAAAAAAACCAAAAGCAAAATACCTAATGACCAATAATAGGAAAATAAATAAATAAAATCAGCTTTTTCCACATTATGAAATTTTAAAACAAGCATTTAGCAAAATAATCACAACAAGTTTTTTCCCCATTGTATGAAAATAACAAGCATTTGTTGCCAAACTCTGGAATTCTGACAAAAATTTTTGCCATTCTCTTTATCACAAAACTTATGTGAAAGTAGCAGATGCAATTTTTTATACCATGGTATTCTATGATAGGCCTTTTTCCAAAGCAAAAAATGTTTATTGTAGCGACCAGCAGATAAACTGCATTTGGTTGATTGTTGAGAAATGAGATCCATTTTTTTTACCAAGTTGTTTCTATTTAGCATGGAAAAAATATAAAAGTAATTGATTTTTCGGGTGAAAAAATCAACTGGACTAATTTATAGACACAAAATATCACAGAAATGAGTTTGCAATAAAAAACGGCATACATTTTTAAAATCTGAGAAGTGATTTTTTTCTAGCTAAAATAATTCATATCAAATCGTTGTTATATACGAACTTGAATGATGAGAATTTTTTTTCTCTAAAAATTGTTTTTGATGGCAAAATTGATCTCATGTAACTAAACTGCCACTTATTAGTAATGTTTGAGATGTAAACCAATATCAGATAACTTTTGAAAAAAAAAAATTGATTAAAAAATGTTTATCATAAAATTTTCTAAGAAAATTGTATGATAAGCGTTTTTCTATAGAATTCAAAAGTGAAGTTATTTGATAAAACATTCTATCACAATCGCAAAATCAAGTGTTGAATAACATGAAATTGTATGTTGAGTTTTATTTCATAGTCTATGACTTTTTATGATAGGCAGTTTTTCTATAGGGCAATATGCAAAAAACCTTAGTTCAAATTTTTGTATTATGCCCAAAAACGCATAAACGAATGATTTCTGTCAAAAGAAAACCCAAATATTAAAATCACTTCTTGATGTTCAACATTGTAAATTAAAATTAATATTTGTACAGCCTGTTTGTTTTACATTTTTAGGTTTATCTAAGCATATGAAAGTTTTGTTTTTGATAAAAAAACTTGCTTATGATTTTTGGCTAAAAAACTCCAGCTGGACTATTTTACAGACACAAAATATCAATTTTTTGTGATTTTTTCTCTTGAAATAGCTTTGTTAACTCAGAAGCGAGTTTGCAATCAAAAAAAGGATAAAAATTCTTCGTCTCAAATTAATTTTTTTTATTTGTGAAAATGCATGATCAACAACGTTTTTTGCTCAAATTTTTTGATGCCCAAATTACTCTCATATAATCAAAATTGCCACTATATTGCATTGCCTAAAATTTAAACCAGGTTAGATACTGTTCGATATGTTTCGATTGATAAAATGCTTATCAATCAGTTTTTTTTAATGAAAACTGTTTTATAAACGTGTTTTCGAAAGACTCCCTATTTGAAAGTGTATGATATGTTTCTTTTTGTTTGGTCTTCAACTCAAGGCTGAGCTAAGTGCGCTGAAAAAAATAATTGCAAGAGATTTTTTATTAGGCCGTTCTTTGTACTATTAAGCTTTGAAAAAATTTTGAACATTTTTGTGTCTGTATTTTCCTGGATTCCAGAGATGAGTCTTTATATTTGTTTCAAAATGTAAGTGAGTTCAACTTACAAACTTACCGTGAATTCCGCGTACAAATACCTGTAACGTCAGTTTTGTCGGCACATTAGTTTTGTTGCAGATTCCGCAACGAGCATATATGGGTCACGGATTCCGCAAGTACAATTTACGAAATCCGCTTACTATTGCGGATACCGCTAACAATTTGCGGATTCAACATGCAGCTGCGGATTCCACGACAGCTCAATTTTACTAAACACAATATGTTAATTGTTTGTGGATTCGACAAACTGTTCAGGATTCCACAATTTTTTTTGCGGATTCCACAAAATTGGTTGCGGATTCCGCAAACTTGTCTGATTTTGGAGCAATTTTGAGCAATACAGTGTTTAGCTTTTTGTCCATGGTGTTCAAAACAGCAAAGGGGATCACAGAAAATAGCAACATTGCGTAATACGCTACAAATCTGATTTTGACATGTTGCGGAATCCGCTTGCAATTCACAAAATTCACAATTTGGCCTCGTAACGGCTGTTTTGAAGCTTGCGTTATTACTTTTTCTGTGCAAAAACTGTTAAAAGAAATCAAAAGTTCTTTGGTTTTCGTTTTTATTTAAAGTTGCAACAATGTATGCAGTTAACTGAAAGCCTCTGTTAAAAATTTGTAAATTTTGTATTTCCCTCTTCTTCTTTGCGCGCTCAAAAGCAGCATACATTTCAAAGAAGAAATTTTTTTTCTTGTCTTTTTCCTAAGAATCCATTCTAATCATATACAAACTTTAAGTTTTATTTTCATTCCCCCTGTAATCGGAAAAAAATTTTATTCAAATTTTGAAAAGATTGTTCATGGACCAATAATTTGTTTGTTTCTCTGCAACTTGAATATAATTTCTTTTATTTTAAATAATTGTTCTGTTTATTTATATCTGAAGCACGTAAATTTAGGGTAAAACGGATATCCAATGTTTTCGACATTGCAATCTAAATGATTCAACGAGACAAATTGAGATATTTCGTTATTTGTATTTTTCTTGATTCACAAACATCAAAATGCTGCAATACCGGACGTAAATAAATTTTCCGTAGTAGACGCATGTATCGATCCTAGTGGTTAGAATTTTTCGACGATTTCCATACTTACAAAAATGAAAGAAAATCCGGGTAGTTGAACCCATATTGTATGTTTGAAACACGAAAAATGATCTATAAGATTAATTGGAGAAGTTAAATAACAAACAATTTAAAATTAGTGAGAGATAGTTTTGCATTTTGTATCCTAGAGAAGGTCTCCAGTCCCAACTGTCTATGATGCGAAGAGGGGTTCGGCTGCAGATTTGTCCTGGGTTTTTTCATCAGCCGCGTTTTTCTTTTCAGAGGAAGAAGTTCTCCAGAACTTGAGTTTGTCCCACATCGAGGAGTCATGCTGCTGAGAAGAGATCTTCCGCTCCTCTTCCAGATTCTTCTGCTTTTTCCTCAGTTTCTCCTGCTGCTTCTTCAGTCGCTTTTCCTCCTTCAATTGTTGTTTAGTCAGTCTTACTTCCTCTTCGCCCTTCAAGTATATATACACATGCAGTGTGTCTGCCATGCATTAACCGCTTTTTTCCCCTATTTTTTCAAAGAAAAATTAATTTTCAATTTCAATTTTTGCTCTTTTTTTTCAAATTGTGGGTAAGTTGTGTTCGCAATATTCCGCTTCTTGTTACAAAAGTTTTCATCCATTTTAGTTCAGGTTTGATTAAGATGTTTTATCCGTGCAGTTTTAGACAGATCAAAGACGCTCGGAGCGAATCAAGAGGGGTATCAATTTAAAGACTTAATGGCTGTTGTTTGGATTTCAAAAAATATAGCATCCTTTTAAAATCTAATTCACAACAAGGCGCTTTTGCTAATACTTCTTCAGAAGACATCGCAAGCACAAACATCATAACTAAAATGTCCATTTCAAGAACCATGTAGTACAAAAAATTTTAAAAACTTCTCTCTCTACCTCAAGGATTCGATACCTTGGCCGCCCAAAAATACCCCCTCTGGTGCTTTCTTACGTCCTCCAATTTCAAATGTTCCCCTTACGTCCGCCAAACTGTGTTCCCATAAGGCGCATCGCTCTGAGCGTTCGTCTCTAAAATCCGGAAGCAAGCCTTCAAACATTTTAAAATTTGTCAAGAGACTCCATTTATCAAAACTTTGCTGAATCACTATCAAATATTTGTAACGTTAATTTTGCCAGCTTTTAAAATGTGTCAACAAACAATTCTGTAAAGATACAAATAACCAAAGAAGAGTTCGAAAATACCAAAGAATTGATCTAAGTCTTCGGAGATGGAGCAAGTTGTTCCGACCATTTGAAAAATGGGGAGCAACTTTGTATTCAGGTGTGTTTTAGTTTTTTCTTTTGGTTTTCCTTGCAAAATCAGGTACCACAAATAATCATCGAACTGGGTTGAGTGATATATCATATTGAAGCATTTACAGTCGTGCTTTGAACCACGTATATCCCAGTGTCGAGAAAAAGCGGTTTAAGTTTTTGATTTTTCCATTTCGTCTTATTTCGAGCAAATGAAGCGAGCGAGCAGTCTTATTTCAATTGACAAATTGCTTAAAAGCTTAAAATAGATTAAATTAAAGCTCAAAAACTTAATTATATTAATTTATTTTGAGGTTTTTAGCTCCTTTTTGGAACCAAATTTTTCAAGTATTCGAAAAAAATTTAAAAACTTGAAGAAGTTTGCGAAAAAATTTTTTGTGAGATTTTTCCGTTTTTCTATCAATTTTTCTTCAAAAACTGTTGTTGAATTTGCTTATTTTGGTATCGTTAACGACTTACCTTATCCCCAGTTTTTTTGCTCAGCTTTTTTTTTCACACCACGCCAAAAAAAGATAATAGTTTCAAAAAAAACTTGGTTATGTTTTTTAAGACTATGATCCGATTCTGCATCAACAAACAAATTAAAAACAGCGTTGTGGATTCTGAGACAAATCCTTGTCCATCTGTTTTTGGAATGCGAAAAAATGCAACTTTCGCACTCGTAATTATTATAGCCTTGAGGCAAGCTCAGCCTGAAAACGCAACTTTTTCATCAAAATAATCTAAAAGATGCCCCGTTCTTAATGAAAATCTTTTGAAGACTTTTTCAAACAATTTTTCTGAAAACACTCTCCAAGCTTTAGGCAAATTTACCATCGCTTGTTCTAAGAAAATCCGTCAGATTGAAAAAGGAAAGCATATAGCAAAAACGTTATACGTTCAAATCCTGCTTAAGCTATTAGTTTTTTCATAATGATAACGTCAGGTCAAGTGCTAATGGTAAAGTTTTTTTAAAGTTTAATTGATTGATGTGCAATTTGGTGCGGAAAAGTCAACTTTTAGAGATTATACAACTAGGTTTTGTGGTCCACTAGTGTAAATTTTTGATGTTCAATAACTTCTATACTTCTGATTATACTGCTGTACTTTTTAGCAACTATTTTTTATTGTTCTGACTTCCGAAGAAAGTGATAGAAGATTTTTTCTCCGGGTACTTTTTTTCTACAAATAATTTTCGACTGTTGAATTGATCATTTCTTTACCATTTTTTTGCGATCTGATTTTTATCTGAAGCTCGAATTTGAGAAGATATTTTACTTATAATCTTTATATGCAGAGTTATGAGAGTTTGAGTTTTGCCAATTTCGAACTATTTTAATCGCGATAAAATTCAAGCTATTCAAACCGCTTCAAAAATCATTACAATTTGCTATAAGTGTGCTAGTTATTCTACTTAGTACGTTACAGCAGGATAAATAAGTTTTTTTGCTTTTGAATAGCGGTTTAAGGTGGATTTTCGAAAAATATTAGAAAAAAAAATTCTTTTAAAAAAAAGTAAACAGACGCTAAAGGTCGGTCAGAACATTTAGCGCGTAGCCTTGATACGAGAAGCCTTCAGAAGTGCTGCTTAAAGCTTCCTTGTCCATCCAATAACAGCTTAGAAAAAATGCAAGTTTTAGAGATGAATTTCGACGCACATGAAATTCGATTTTTGTAAAAAATTTTTAGCATTACTTTAAACTGATCTGAAAGCCAAAAAAAATCAGACTATGAAGGTAATTTGCAGTTCCCAGGAAGGTATTTTTTGGTAATGTCATTGCAAGAATTGTAAGAAATTTTTAGTCGATAGCTAAATTTTTTAGAGCTGATTTTAAGTTAACGAGGCGACTTACTTTTAGTTTGTTTTGCTTGGCCTCCTCGTGAAGCTTCCTACGTTCCTCTTTTAGCTGATTTTGCATATCTTTCATTTTTCTTTCCTCGCGCTCATATTTGCGTTTCATGCGCTCTCCCGATTCCACTTTTCGAGCTGATTGACAGTAACAAATGGTAATCGCCACTGCTACAATCAGAATAATCAACTCTATGAAGGTGAACAGAGGTTTTAACTGGTATTTTTCAAAAACATCCTTCGCACAACATTCTAACTCCTGAACGGTAGTATTGGCATCTATTTTGACATTGCAGCATTCGAACGTTTCGCCGAGTTCTTGCCAGTCGGGTTCATTGGGGTTCTCCAGCATCTGTTCGGCTAGCGTCTCGGAAACTTCGGATTTGAAGAAAAGTTGGGTAACTAGACTGGCCAGAACTATCAGCAATAAAACCATGTTTAGTATCACGATGAGAGTCAGTGCAGTTCCTCTTGCTGAAAATTAATTCATTTGAATAATTTCTGAAATAAGTAGCGCAACTTATCCCTGAAATTTACAATTTGTAAAAATTTCTTAGCAAAACTTCACTTAGCCTTGCAGGATGTTTTTAAAAACGATCCCACAATATACCATTAACAAAAAAGTATTTGACAAAAGCTCAGGTTTCTGTAACTCAATTACTAGAAAACAATTCTTAGAGTGATCTTAGCCAGTTACAAGCAAAATGGGAATGAACACCCATTAAATTAAAATCAGGGATTTGATCCAGCAACCAAAAGTATAATAGGTATTATTTTATGACATTCATTTACGGCGACCATCTCTAAAATTTTTTTAAAGCCTCGGCGCCAATATATGTTTTTTTTTCTTCAAAAATTGCCTGCGGTGCAGAAAATTTTGTCAAAATAGGAGCTTAGTAGTGTTCTGGTAGCGCTTAAACAATCAATTTGGTCGACCTAAAACAGCCTATAAAATCCCCTCGCTCCCCCCACACCGAAAAAATCTTAGATCCTGGCTTAAACTCTAACCTTTCTTTCCCCAAGTGCACAAGGAGCATATTGAGAATCCAGAAAAGAGTACAATGAGACCGCCTGTCATCAGCACCATGCCCCACACAAGTGACCACTGTCTCATGGAGTTTAAGTTGTACGAGTCATACATAACCAGCATGTAGATTCCCAGTCCGAAAAATATCACTCCAAAAACAGCGCTGGCCGCATAAAGAATATGCAAAATAAAGTTCTTGCAGAACTCGCAACATGAAGTTCCGCCCATAATTTTTCATTAACAATTTCAATTAAAACAACTTGGTTTAAACTTCTCTTCAATTTAAAGTCTTATTGGAAACTGTTGCTTTTAACCTTCAAGAAAGGAAATTGTGTCGCAAATAAATAAGGTCACTAATTGAATGAATGTTTCACGACTGATCGAATAGTTTGAACACGCTTTAAAAAAACTCTGAACACATTGAAAACTATTAAGGAAATCTGATTTCATTTCTCAAATTGAAACATGTAAATGCATATGAAAGCAAAAACAGATATGAATAAAAATTTACGAAAGAAACGAAACCTAACAAAAATACTGTATTTTAAAAAAATTTTCAAATAATTCTATTCATTTTCTCGTTTTGCTGAGTAAAATGTTGAGTTAGGACCGATGTGGTTAACTCATAGAGTAATTTCGGATAGGGTACACCGTCTGCTCGTCACGCTATCTTATTTTCGGCCGGATAGATTCGTGCAACTTCTTAGTCTAATACCGATCCTAATCTTACTCTTATACTATCTAGTCTCAGGTTGTTTAACTAGTCTCTGCTAGGCTCAATAGATCTAGGGTATACTGGTTTATTGCGGCTGCTGAAGTTCTTTTGGAGAGGCAACTAAATTCTAAGTTAAATTCAAATCTCTCTGGTGCTGAAATTACTAGTAATTTCAGCACTTACAAATAAGTGGGTTGTTAGTTAGATGGATCATGATTGGTTAATATTAAATACTTTACAGTGGTAAAATATCTAATTTATCCAATCATAAAATGTAGTTTAAATCAGGTTCCACCCATCCGGGTTTTACAGAGTTTTTTAGAATAGTCTTTCTGCAATTCAAAGGATGGATGATGGACGTTGGTATTTGGCGAACATCATATTTCTTCTGGGTTCTCTTGTTAGAGAAGTTCCAGGTTCAATCGCTGTGTCTTCTCATGACAACGACTGGGTTTTCGCAACAAACTCAAATCTGATTTCAGAATGGTTGGCTATGACAGGTTTTTCTGTTCCATGTTGAGAACTTCTTTTGGGTTGACCTTGTCTGGGAATGGCGTGGAGATTGTGCGTGGAGGGGATGCCTGGTTACTCGGATCTGTACGTATACTTGAACATCGAGGTGGTCATTGTTCTAGTTCAATGAAGTCCTTTTCTGCGAGGTCAAGTCGTACTCTAAATCCTTTGAGTTGTGATTGTGGGCGGCATATTGATTGTGGTTGGCCATTCTTTTTCGAGTGTGGTGGGTTCATTTTGTCTTTGGATGTTCGTCTTTGGTGTTGTATGCTGATCTATATACTGCAAGGTGTAATTTACATTTTATAAAATTTTTATTAGTTTGGTGTTTTAATTATGATTTTGGTTAGTTGTTTTCACAAAAGCTTTTTGTTTTAGTTCGGTTATTTTGCAGAGTTACTCACCCTTGAGTACCTCTTATTAAAAATAGAAGTGTGGTCACAAAGCGTGGATGTAGCGCGGTGGGTTAGGCCGGCTATAGAGCATGCTCAGGACGTCCTCTCTGGTGGGTTAGGCCAGGAGTGGGAGTATGATTTCGTGCGGTTTCTGTGAGAGGTCCTGTTATGTGATAACTTTTTATGTTGGGTTTATTGTGGTTTTTCTTATGTTTCGTTGGTTGTGTCCTTTTTTCAAAAATCAAATTGTTTTTGGTATGGGTTTGTCTTTCGACTTTTTTGTGTTTTATTATTTCTTTCTTAGACTTTATAATAGTCTTCAAAAGAATAAATTATCCAGTTTTAAACTGGGTTAATCCGGTTTGGGTACCGTTGGTTTCCTTTTCTTAGTCATGCTGTTATTCTATGTGTTGTGGTGTTTAGTAAGCTGCATTGGTTAGTTTTGTTTAGTATATAATTCCTTTCCAACCGGGTTAAAGGAAAGATTGAAACTTGTTATCGTGTGTTAGAGTTGTTGAGTGTGAAAGCTTGAAACTAAAATTCATTATTTAAACAATTCTTCGTGGGCGAGCTGTGCGAGTTTGGATAGAATTCTTGTGCGAGTGAATGGAAATATCAAAAGGTTAGTACTGCATTTTCGTCTTATCAATTTACTACATAGAATTTCAATTTTACTGCTAGTTTTGGGGAAAAATTAAGTTACAAATTTTCATCATTATTAGAATTACTGCTTTTAGGGAAATAATTTATAAATTAATTTACTACATTTGTATGAACTTTATTTAATTTAGCTGGTGCAAAAGATTATTAGAGTTTTGAACAATTTGAAGAAGTTTTCTATTTTTTATTTTTCTTTTGTGTATTTTGCAGATAATCGTGAGATGAAGACTAAAAATCGAAATGATACATGGATAAAGAATGGTTAGTGTTTAAATTGAATTTATTAGTAAAGAATATATAGAAATTATACTTACCTGTTAGTCGTCGGGGAAAAAACCGTGGGGGAAGATGTCGTGTATTATGTCGGAGTTAGTTAGTAATTTTGCTAGTATGCGAATGATGTTTTTAGTTTGAAGCAGTGGCCAAAGCAATTGAAGTGCTTTAATGGTTTTTAGTTCTTCAGTGCCAACTGCAAAATCATAAGGTGTGTTTTGGATGAGATTATATAATTTGTGATTGTATTTAGTGTTGTGGATGAATTCTAATATTGGGATTTCTATAGGTTGAACAAATTCATGTGGGATAAGGAAGGGTCTGGATTCTTCTGCGTTGAAGGTCTTTGTGATGGGACAAAAAATATACATTTGGGTTATGGGATCACAATTGCGAAGAATACCGTGAAGGTTAGTATCTTTGATGCAATATGTGAAGTTAAGAAAAAATGGTGAAGTGTATTTAGAGTTAATAAATTGAAAACGGTGGTGTGGTTGTCTTGATGGAGTGTGTAGATCAAAGTGATTTTGTATGAAGCGATAATATGTATATGTGTGGGTTTGTTTAGTGCGTAACATAATATCGTGTGAGCAGTGCAAATCTCGTTCGTGTGGTGCAAGGAAATGAAAGGTTAGTGAAAATAATTGAAATTTTTCTTTAAAACTTTCGTAAGCTTGTGTGTCGGTTAGTGCTTCAGAAATGATGTGATCGAATTTGCGATCAAATATATTGAGTGTAAATACATATGGTGTTTTTATAAAGAATTTTTCTGTGATTTGTGGGTTAGCGAAACGGTCATCATCTAAAAATTGGTCTTGGTTAGCTCGGATGATGTTGTGATCGTAATATTCTAGCGTATATTCGTTAGCTCGGGGTGCAGTGTATGTTTTTAGTGACTTTTTGTATCCTATATAAGTAAATTGTCTATGTGTTAGTGGTGTAGTGAGTCGATATAGCATATCTTTATTTCTTTCGATATCGATGTGAGTATTAGATAAAGGTAGGCAAAGGGGGTTAGTAAAATGATAATATGATGTCCAATGAAGTGTAGGCATTAAAACTTGTTCATCTACAAAACTACGTGTGTCGTTAGTGTTGTTAGGAGTGTTCAAAGTATATTGTGGAAATGAAGGTAGAGTAATTGCTAAAAAATCTTTCGTGTTAGTGTGATTTGGATGATTAATATATTCACGGGCTGTTCCTGGTTTTGTTGGGAATGGATGGTTCGGGAATTTTCTTTTGAAAGTGCGATAAGCTCTATTAGTGCTAATTGACGATTCGGTGGATGTGGATGATGGTGCCAATGATGCGGTATAAGCTGAAGAGGGTGTAGGGGTAGGTGGGTTTGATGATTCTATTGTGGATGAAATCTGATTTATAGTGGGGTTTTCAAGGTGGAAGGGTTGTTGTTGTAGGGTGATGAAATTATCTAGTTCCTGGGAGATTTGGGGAGTATCTGGAGAATTGGATGATCAGTCTGAATGAAATGAAGAGTAGGTTGGGGTGACTTGTGAAGCATAAGAGGGTGTAGAAATGGATGGAAGTGGGTTATTTGACGGGATTGGTTGAAAAGGGGGTTTTGAAAAAACTGAGGAGTTGGTTTGAAAATTATTGGATGGAGATGGTTCAGAATCTGCAAATTCATCAGGGGTTTCAATATTTGGGTTATTAAGTTGTGAAATGGAGTATAAAACTGAGATATGTGAATTAGTGTCTGAATTCATGCCTGATGTTACATTATTGGTTGCGAAATCGGGTGGCGGGAAAGCAAAAAGTGGAATTATTGTAATTGGAGTGTTGAGGTTGGTTGGATGGGAATTTGAGCGGTGTAGGGATCCAAGTTGTCGGCTCATCGTGGGCTAAAAAAAATTATTATTTTGAGACTGAAAAGCGGTGGTATGGGGTTGTTCTATAATTTGTTCATATGTATTTTCATCTAGTGGATGGTGTGTCATTATATGTTGAATGGGACTTTGTGATATGGTTGGTCTAAAATTTGGATTATGTGTTATTGCTAAATTTCGAAAATTTCGTGGGACTAGTGATAATGGATGGTTATGTGGTAGGGGTGGTAACTGTGGTGCTGTAGGCGTTATGTCTACATTGTTATGTTCTTCATCGTATGTGTTCTGTCTTGTTGCTATTTTTGTGTTGTATTCTTTTATTTGTGCGTCTAAAAGAATTTTGTTTATTGATGATGAAAAAATTCCAAAAAATCCTGCAAATAGTATGCGTGCTACACTTGCTTGTCTATTTACTTGTGTGTGTATAGCGCATGTATTATAGATTCCTTTTAAAAGCGAAAAAAGAAATCCTATGAAGTTAAACATTGCGTATAAAATAGTCAATTTTTCTAAGATGTAGTAGGGCCATCCTAGAAAATCGAGAATTTCATTTTTTAGTGTAACAAAGCTAAAAATATTTATAGGTGAAATATCTTGTGGTCTATATTTTTCACCGTTTAGATATATATAGTCTTTAATGTCTTTAAAATATCCGCTATAATCTTGTGTATAAATATCTGCGAATCCTGCGGTTTCGGCAAGTTTGCGTAAGTTTTGGTCAATTGATTGTCTTTGTATAGTGTCCATTTGTGTTAATAATTCTTGGAATTGTTGTGTTCTAATGTGATGTTGTATATCGGATTTTGAGTATATTCCAATTGACTGTAGGTCAATATTTGGGTTTCGAGCAATAGCTCGAATGCTTTCAGGTGAAAATTTTTTGAGTGAATGCATTAATGTGGGATATGGGGTAAGAAGGTAATATTTATCTTCATCAGGGTTTAGTTGAACTACATTGTGGCTATTTTCTGATCCACATGGGACTGCGGTATCCCAGAAATAGGTTCGTCTTGAAAGTGTGTCAACGAAGTGTACTTTATTCTTATAAAAGATAGGGATTCTTTTATAGCATCGTTTATCTTCAAAAACATATAGTGGTGATACTTTTTTAGTACAGGTATAAAACCATAAAATGTTTCCTTCGTAGTCTAAAAAATTTGATCTATTGCCTGATAGTAAATATCCTGCGTAGGGTATTTTTAATACTGCTAGTGCAAGTGATTGTAGGATTTGTGTCCTTTCTAATTCGCATAGTTGGTGAAGTGTTTCTAATTCAGAGAGTGACATTTCTTGAAAAATTCGGCTAATTGTGTAGTCTAATTTCATATCTAGGTGAATATCATAATGGATATTACCGAAATATGTACTATTCATTAGTGATAGTTCTTGTAAACGTGTGCTTCTAGTGTCATGGGGTTTTAGATGTCCACCAGGTTGACTTTTACTTTTTTGAAAATCAACTGGTATATATGATGTTCCTTCGTTTATAGGGTGACTTGTGGCGTATGGGTCGAATTTTACTTTTCCAGTGATCATGTCGAATCCTTTTTCGTATTCAACTAATATCTCGGAGTATTGTGTTTTGTGAAGTGGATTTCTGTATTTACATGCAAGTTCTGTTTCTTGATATATTTGAAAACGTGTCAATTTATTTTCTATATTGTGTATATTTCTAAAATTAGAACTTTGTTTTCGTGACGGATGGACTTGTTCATATGGAATTGATTGTATAAAATATTTTTCGTGAAATTTTATCATACGAGCGTGTATTTTTGCTACTTGAAATGTTGTACATGTGTCTTCGGGGAACCAAACAATTGTTGCTTGTGTTCGTGTTGTAGGGTCACAATAGCCTTGATCGTTTTTACAGGGTAATCTAATTCCTTGATAGATCATTGTGTTGTCAGATAAATCGCGTGTGAGTTGTATTTTTTCGAGTTGTATTTTCCAATCGAAAAACATGATTTCTTGATATCCTTTGTTTTTTGTGTCTGCTTTGCAGTTTGATGGGTCATTTATACCAATGTGTGGTATCCAGTGTTTATCGTGTATGTCATAAGTTAATCTTCCGTGTGCGCCGTTGTATGGGTATTTTTCATCTAATTTTATATGTCCTTGATATCTTTCAAGTTCTGCTTGATGTACAGAATCTGCAAAAACTTGGAAATCTACTAATTTTCTATCTGTGTTTTTATTTCTTGTGATGTTTAGTCTTAGTAACTCGTTTTTACAATCTTCGGGATTGAGATGTAAAAGTCGTTCGATATTACTCTGGTAGAATGATTCGTGGTCAAGTCGGTTTTTATTTCCATTTGAGACTTGTGAACAATGTACTTTCTTTTCAGAAAATGTTGCTGTGAATTTATATCCTGTGACTGTTGTTGCTCGGGCTTTTGAATAAAGTGTCGCTATTACATTTGTTGTTTCTATAGCTTGTGGTTCTGTTTCGCATTGTGATACTTGATTTATTGCATACTTGTGTAGTAATTTTTGTTCATTTTCTTCACAATCGTAATGTGTTACTAATAAATCTTGGGGTCCTGTGCGGGGGGAAGGGTTTACATTCTGATTGGAGATTACTAGAAAAAAGAGTTGGAGAAAAATTAATATGTTTAGAATATACATGTGTATGATAATCCTGAGTATGGGTTATAAAATGTGATGTAACCAATTGTCTTTTTGGTATATCTGTCGTATTTGTATATTACTTCAGTTGCTATAAATGGTGGTGGTAGTGATTGAGCTGTTATATTTGGTGGGTTTAATGGGTAGGGATGTTGAGTAATGTTGTTTAGTTTAACCGTGATTTCAAATTTTAATTGCAGACTATTTTGTTGGAGTATTTGGATGTTGTGATCACGAATGTCTTCGTGAATGTCTTGTCTATATTGTAGTCTATCTAGTGAATTAAGGTATCTGGCGTCTAGAACTATTTTTAATGATTCTCCTTTTGCTAGGATGATAACAGGGTTTTGGTTGCTTTAACCCATTTACATGAAAACCATAGCCCAGTCCAGCCTCATTAGAAAAAAATGGAATCCAATTAAAAAACATAGAAATTTGCAAGCTAACGGTTGCCCGTAGTGCCAAAACATCGGAATCTTGGCACAAATCTAAAGCAAAAACGCCAAAGAAACTTCAATTAAAGGCCGATGATCAAACAAAGCGTCGCAACGTACTTAGCTAATTGTTTGTATTTTTTCTGGCAGCGCCGAATTTCCGATTATTTTTTGCAGTTTTTCAAGCTGTTGAAAGCAACAACTCCTTTTCACATTACAATCTACTAAAATCTTTGCGATGAAATTGATTCAATTCAGGAGCCAGAAATTTAAAAAATGGGATCAACTGAAACAATTAATTCCCGAATGCACGTAGATGGTAGCAGCTAAATGGATACTTGATACATATTTTCGTTTCCGACCACGACCACGTCAAAAGTAGTATCATACTCACACTTGGTTGTGATTCACAATTCAAACCTTTTATTCAAAATTGAGTCAGTGCCGAGAAAATTGGTCTGAAATTTTCAATTTCCAAATGACTCCATATTTACAAATGACACGATTTGAGTCATTTGTAAATGAACGCTCAATTTAAAATCCCATTCAATGTTCGTGTCAAGTTAATTGTGCTTTTGATTCTCACTAAAATAAAATTTTTGTCCTTTAGCAGACAACAGCAACAGAAAAATTAGTGGTAAATTGAAAATTTTGTTTTTTTTTGTTTCTGTGATCAATTTGCTTAAAACATTTTAGGCTACTCGCTCAGCAACTTACTATTGTTCCGACTTTCGAAGAAAGTAACGGAATATGTAGGTTCGGGGTGTTTTTTTTCTACAGACTTATTTCGACTTTTTGACTAGCCTTTTTTGACTGTAATTTTTTATATCAGCCAAAATCTATTGCTGTCCTGATCTCAAATGTGAAAAAAACGCTACCTCTGATCAATTTTTATAAAGTTATGGGGGTTTAAAGATTTGCATTTTGGCCAATTCGTGACAATTCGTGACAATGTTGTTTTGTGCTATTAACGCATCAGCGGAGGCCTAATCCGTCTTTGAAACCATTCCAAATTGAAGTGAGGGATGCTATTTCATCTAATTAAAACTTAGCTGGATGATGAAAATATAATTTTTTTTCCTTACATTTGTTTTCAAATTACCATTACGAGTCCAAACTGTGCATTCTCTGCATTGTAAGCGGAATCTGCAACAGGCCAAAATCAGATTGGTCGCGGAATCTGCAACATTGCTACTTTTTTTTTGATTTTCTATGCTTTTTTGCATTCCACAAACCAATACCTAAATCATTGTACTGCTCAAAATCGCTCCAAAAATAGGCGAATTTGCGGAATCCACTTACAGTTGCGGAATCCAGAACAACTAGCTGTATTAGCTTGTTGCGGAATCCGCAACAAAAAAACTGTGCCGAGAAAATTTACGTTACAGGTATATATATGCGGAATCCACAAAAAAAATTGTTTGTGGAATTCACTTATATTTTGAAACATATTAAAAGACTTGTATCTGGAATCCAGGAACATACAGACACAAAATTGTGCGCCTATCCAGTGCACAGCTTGGCCTCCAAATGATTTTTGAAAACTTCATCATTTTTTAAACAAAGATAACGCCATGGTCTTTAAAGGGCAGTCGGAACATTCAACACGTCGCCCCGATACGTGTAGTCTTGTCTTTTTTGAAAAAAAAAAACAAAAAAAAAACAGTTTTATTTTCATTTTGAAGTGAATACTGACTTCGCTTGACAATTTGTACGAGGTGACAATTAGAAGTAATCAAAAGATATTGAGAAAAAGGATCGATAAAAATAACATAACTGCTCAACTCAAGGCAAGGGAAGCCTTGAGTTGTCCCAAAGCTCTTTATAGCTTTTGGAAAAAGGTTGGCTTCAAAAAAACTAATGAAGATCAAACTTTCATGACAAAATTTATTTTTTATTAGATTTTTGCAAAATCATTCCGCACACACTATCTAACGAACAAAGTAATATATAAAGCATAAAGTTAAATATTGAATAGATCAAACAGCATGCATCATTTCAATTGGAAGTGATTTCTAGGACGGATATTGGAAATCTTTAACTCAAAACAACAATACTTTTCAGCTGATATTAAGAATCTTCCGTCAAAAATGGCTAGTTAACAAAGAAAAATTTGTCTGCAGAAAAAAAACAACCAGAATACATATATTCCGTCACTTTCTTCGAAAGTCGGAAAGACAACTAAGACTGAAAGAATAATTCTATACTATTTGAGAGTGTTCTGATTAGTTAATTGTTAAAGACCTCGACCAAGCGGTGTCATTTTTTCAGTTTTAATTTTTAGCAGGATTAAATCGGGCAGTCATTCCTAACTGAAGTGAGGGATGCTATTTTATCTAATTAAAACTTAGCTGGATGATGAAAATATATTTTTTTTTCCTTACATTTGTTTTCAAATTACCATTACGAGTCCAAACTTTGAATTCTCTGCATTGTAAGCGGAATCCGCAACAGGCCAAAATCAGATTGGTCGCGGAATCTGCAACATTGCTACTTTTCTTTGATTTTCTATGCTTTTTTGGATTCCACAAAACAATACCTAAATCATTGTACTGCTCAAAATCGCTCCAAAAATTTGCGGATTTGCGGAATCCACTTACAGTTGCGGAATCGAGAACAACTAGCTGTATTAGCTTGTTGCGGAATCCGCAACAAAATAACTGTGCCAAGAAAATTTACGTTACAGGTATATATATGCAGAATCCACTAAGAATTTGTTTGTGGAATTCACTTACATTTTGAAACATATTAAAAGACTTGTATCTGGAATCCAGGAACATACAGACACAAAATTGTGCACCTATCCAGTGCACAGCTTGGCCTCCAAATGATTTTTGAAAACTTCATCATTTTTTTAAACAAACATGACTCCATGGTCTTTAAAGGGCAGTCGGAACATTCAACACGTCGCCCTGATACGTGTAGTCTTGTCTTTTTTTGAAAAAAAAAACAAAAAAAAACAGTTTTATTTTCATTTTGAAGTGAATACTGACTTCGCTTGACAATTTGTACGAGGTGACAATTAGAAGTAATCAAAAGATATTGAGAAAGAGGATCGATAAAAAAATAACATAACTGCTCAACTCAAGGCAAGGGAAGCCTTGAGTTGTCCCAAAGCTCTTTATAGCTTTTGGAAAAAAATTGGCTTCAAAAAAACTAATGAAGATCAAACTTTCATAACAAAATTTATTTTTTGTTAGATTTTCGCAAAATCATTCCGCACACACTATCTAACGAACATAGTAATATATAAAGCATAAAGTTAAATATTGAATAGATCAAACAGCATGCATCATTTCAATTGGAAGTGATTTCTAGGACGGATATTGGATATCTTTAACTCAAAACAAGAATACTTTTCAGCTGATATTAAGAAGCTTCCGTCAAAAATGGCTAGTTAACAAAAAAAATTTTGTCTGCAGAAAAAAAAACAACCAGAGCACATATATTCCGTCACTTTCTTCGAAAGTCGGAAAGAAAACTAAGCCTGAAAGAATAATTCTATACTATTTGAGAGTGTTCTGATTAGTTAATTGTTAAAGACCTCGACCAAGCGGTTTCATTTTTTCAGTTTCAATTTTTAGCAGGATTAAATCGGGCAATTACTCGTCGAGTCTTTTTCCTTTAGGTTTTTTTTTCTCTGAGGAACTGTATATTTATGTAGATTGTTGGTTGGGCACATCAACTAACCACTAGTATTTTTTTTGCTGAAGATTGTTTAAAAGCGTCTCATGCTGTCTTTGATGCTTTTGCTCGAGGAAGTTAGCTCAGTCGGTCATTTCATGGGTGTCAAAAGGAAGTAATTGTTGTGTGTACGGCGCCAATTGATGCGTACTCTCCCAATTACTTTGTTATCAGATCCCGGGTCGAGGTTTTCGTCTTGTATTTCAACTTTGAAAGTCGAGCAAGTGCAGTTTTGCGTCTAAAATTTTGCGGTCGAGAAGCTACTTTAAGTCGAGCACAGAATCTTAAACTACCCATTTCGACCGAGAGAGTCGAAACATACACAATTTTGGTCAATAAAGACAATAAAAAAGTTCAAAAAAGTTAAAACAAAGGTCGATCAGAATCGAAGCGTGTCTGATTTTGGTCGAGAAAGTCGAAACATACGTCGACAAAAGTCGAAACATAGGTCGAGCACAAAATAATTTTTTACAAAACTTTATTTATTTTTTTCAAGATTTTATTTAAACTTCAAGATTCAAAATTCAATTTGGAAATTGTCAAAAAAACAGTAAAAATATAAGTCGAGCACAGTCAAAGCATAGGTCGAGCACAATCTAAACCTAGTTTGAGCACCGTCAAATCATAGGTCGAGCAGACTTTTTTGAAACGTTTGGTACCGTTTCCACAAATAGGCTGTACCAAAAGAGTTTTACGAAAAAATTTTAACAAAATTTTTGTAAAGGCGCAATAGAAACTGCCGAACTATCTGAGCTATTTGATTGAAAATGAAAACCATAAATGCTGAATCAAACTATTTTACTTTTTCAGATCGAAAAATTTTAATCAGATGTAATTTTACTGAGAAACTAAAAAACTTTTTGAACAGTGTTTTGGAGAAACCACAGCCGACTATAAAAACGAGAAAGTTTTTTTGTTTGTCGACGCGGGATTTTTGACCCATCTATGCGGGGTCAAACAAATAGTTTTTTTAATGTCGGTCAAGACAGTCGAGAAAGTCGAAAAATATCGGTTTTGGTTGAAAAAGTTGAAACATATCTGAGCTGGGTAAAAAAAACGAACATTTGTTGTTGGGTCGAAAAAGTCAAAAAATGCCATAATTTGGTCAAGAAAGTCAAAACATACCAATTTTTGGTCGATAAAGTTGAAACAGAAAACCATAAATTGAGCATCTTGACCAGGGATAATGTTTTAACAGTAGATCTCTAAAATCAGTGCTTAAAGAACGAATAATAACTATTCCGATTTTATGTGGAAAAAGTCTTTGTTCCAGTTTTTGAAGAAATCAACCAATATATAGTTTTTCTCATACCTCTTCAAATTCTTTCTAACCAACATTTAACATCAAACTTTTATAACTCATTGTTCTGGGTTCGGTTTGCGATCATTGATGTACATTTTTCATTAGAAATTGTCTTTGACGAGTTCTTAATGCGTGAGGCAGGTTTGGGATTGGTTGATTGGTTGGGGTTAAGAGATATTATCAAAAGTGAAAAAATGAACATGAGAAAATGTTTCAATTTTTTTAGTGTCGTATTTTGAAAGAAAAAAATTTTTAGATGACATTGTAAGTGCGAGCAAAATTTCAAAGCAACTTCAAAATGTTTCAATTTTTCTTTCAGTTTTTCCTTAATTTCAAAAATTAATTACACAAAAACTACAGGGAGGATAATCAAAAATAGAGAAACTATAGAAACTTTCAACTTATATTGAGTTCAAACACCCTAAAAGACACTCGAAACTTTCCAGGTTTTTTGAGCAGTTTTGTTGTTCCCACACCTCTTTACGAAGTGGGAAGAAACTATGATCTACGTTTTATTTCTTTGTTGACTACCGTATAAAAGATCGTAGTGGAGAGGGTCAAATGTAATATCATTCATAAGCGCAGTTAGGACTCCGATTTAAAATAATATTTCGAAGAGTTTTATCGCAGTGTTGAGAAAAACTGGCATTGAGTAAATTTCAGACAGATTAAGTTTTAGGCTGAATTTCCAATCAAATTTCTCCTCGATTATCGGAGCTACTTCGCAATTATTACCTATTTCTAAAAAACTTTTTCAGTAATTCAGTCCGTCTTTTTTCTAATTTATTGAAAAAAAAACATTGAAGAAAAATGAAAAAAGTATGCGAAAAAATCTTCATTTTTTTCAAATTTCAACACTTGTTTAAAAAAACACGCTTGTTTAAAAAACAAACGTGGTCGGAACTTTCTGTTCTACTTGTACGGCCAACCTGCCAATCATGTTTTGTTTCTCTTCTTGCTTTGATCATTGTAGTGCTGAAAAGCTGCGCTATTTCAGTTTTTTGGGACTCTTATTATAGAAGCAGTGAAATATTTGTTTTAACTGAACACTACGGGGAAAATAACGTCGCCAGTTTTTCATTTTTCTGTGTACCATTTTTTTACGATGAAAGAAAAATTTTTCAAACAATATTATGATTACACATTGAAAACATAAGATTTTTTAAAATTCTCGTATTAATATTTAAACATTGGTTTTTTGAAGCTCTATACTGATACCAAGTTGCTCAAAACTGGTTTCGATGGTATTTAACCAAACACATTACTTTCTATAGTCTGCAAGCATTATAAACTATATGGTCTATTGCCTTCAGATGTTTTGTTTGTTTGTCTTTGAAAATCAAACCACTAAAATCAGAGAGTATATCCCACAGTAATTCGTTTTTGGCATTTAATCACTTTTACGGTTCGCTTTATATTTGGTACAGCCTTTTTCCGCCACTCTGGAAGCATCCAATGGATTATTAGATCTATTAAATACTTATTCCAAGAAAATCAAAATTTTAATCATAGATCAAATAAAATATCTTTCAACTAGTTTGTACTAGATAATTTTCTTCTACATTTTTCATCATCATAAAAGCAGCAGTAAAAGTTTTGAATTTTCAACCTTAAACTGTTTTTTATAATTAAAATTATTTACAAAAAAATCTTACAATTGTTCGGAAATCAGGAAACCGAGTACCAATAACAAATTATCAACGAGTTAACAGTGTTGTTTAACCACGTGGTATATCACTGGTTTTTTACGTGATCAAAATAGATGTCTGCCTTGACCACCTGTGGGGAGTTGCGTCGCTTCGAAGCCAAGTACACCCTCTCAGAGACCCAATTGGGGGATGGGGGCTATGGGGTGGTGTGCAAGGGCTTAGACAAGAACACAAGGGAACCTGTGGCTGTAAAGGTACATTGCAGATCGATCAAATTATTTGAAGGATTTAAATTCTTTGTTCAGCCCTTTTTGAGGAACAGATTATGATATGATTTCAACAGTTTTCGATTAAAACCAGCAAAAGATATTTTGAAATGCAATCGCTCGCTATTCAGAAGACAAAATACGTTCTTCAAAGTTCATCGTAGCTATATGACGACAATAACCATAGCTATGTGACGACATAATTTATATTGTTTTTTTTTAAAAGTACCATTACCGTGAAACACATAGTGTACTTGTCATTTTTGTGTTCAGGTCATTCTGAAAGACAACTATGCCAAAGCCGACTTGCCCCGTCTGGCTGTAGAAATTGGTGAGCAACATAGATGAGTTTTCTTGTTCGACTGAGGAATCACCTTCTAAAGTATTACAAGGGTAGCCTGCTGCTGTGCAAGTAGCACAGAATGTTCTGACCATATTCTAAAAAAAACCGTCATAAGTTATTATTTCAAAGTAGTGTCGTTTTTGCGTGGTGTGATAAAAAGATCTGAATGAAGCCTAGCACTTAAGAATAAATGACAATCATAGTGAAATAGGCAAAATGGTAATCAGTTTTTGTCAAGTAAAGACTAGACAAATGATCATAAGAAAACAAAAAAAAATCCTAAAATGTAGAAAAATTTCCGCATTTTTTTTTGGATGTTTTGAAGTTTATTATTCTAAAATGGCGCTAGAGTTTCTAAAATTTTCTAGAGTGAAACTTAAATTTCATGCTTTAGCCTTCTGCAATAAACCTTACTTGTTCGAAATTTGACTGAAATTCAAAAAATTTCAAAATTTTTTTTTCTCACCAGAGAACTTTTTGGAGTTTTTTAATGTTATATTTCACTAGACCCCTTCCGATGTTTAGCTGCGATATCTGATTTTGCGGTCAAACAACACCTGGCAAGGAAACTTTGAAAAAAGGTTGTCATACATTTTATGAAAATTGTTTAAGTTGAAGTATTTTTAAATAGAAATAGAAATATTTATTGTTTAAATAGAAATATAATAAACTTGAAAACTTTTTTAAAATTTCAGTGATAGTAGTATAAAAACTTTTTAGTTGACCTTCATAGACCAAAAATGCAAACTTTACAATTCCATAAACTCAGTCTGCAAAAAATACAAAAAAACTCTGTAAAAAATGTGTAATTGAAATTTTAACGAAATTTTTCCTGTTCTGTTATAATAGTCGATGCATCGTCATCAATAAAAAACAGGTTTTTGTCAAAAAACTTTATTAGAAAATTTTTAAAAGTTTCAAAAATGCCCAACAATTTTACTGTAAAACGATTTTTAAGCTCAAATAAAAACTTTTTAAAAAATTTCGCATTCAATTTTTTTGTGTGAGCATAATGTAATCCTTAATACATTTTTGTCCCTATTCTCTGGAAATTTTGTTTACTAAAATGTTCAAAACGTTTTTTTCTTTTGTATGGCATATTTATGTATGCCTTGATCAATGCTTGAAATACAAAATATTCAATTGATTTTCTCGGTTATTGCTTTCAACGTTTTCAATGCTGAGTTCCGACTAAAATTTTCGAAAATTCGCATCAAAAATTGACATCTTGTTCATTCCAGTGATGAGAATTAAAGCAATACAAAAATTGAGATCTCAATTAGAAAAAACTAAATATTGACTGCGAGGAAATTTGAAATTTGAAATTTCAATTACTTTACCAGCTACAAATACAACGCCAAAAGCAATATATTATGCCTCGCCTGGAGGGAGATCCTAAAGAGCAGTACTGCTCATCGAGTAGGATATCCTGGAGAGTAAAGAGAAGATAGCCAGCATCAACTCAATAAACAAATTAAATTAAGGGCTGAAATTAAAAAACAGTTTGTAGAGGTCCTGATTGGCTTTTAGGTAAGTTTGAAAAAACTGTTTATAGAGTCTCAAACAACTAACTTCTGACATTTCATGTATATTAACAGGTATCAAGTCATTTTGTTTTAAATAGTTAAAAGCCTGCACAATTCTAACTGTAAGCGATCTCTGTTTAGCGGTAGTAGAAAATTTTGCCACTTTAATTACGCCTTTCGCTTTGCTCCTGGTACATAGTCCACTTTTTTGGGAGTAAATCTGAGACAGAAAACCATTTTTTTTGTCAGATTGCAATTCCATAAACAAGTACTTAAACATCTCAAAAAAGTATAAATCAAAAGCATTAAGCTATTTGTTTTCGTCCATAATTTCCTTAATTGATTCATATCTACGTTTGAAAAAAATTGCTCTCAAGATTCTTTTTTGTAGTTTCATTATCTCGGTAAGGTGAGATTGGGAAGTATTGCCGTATATTAAAATTCCATAAGTGATTGCAGGATTTATATATGCTTTGTAGAAGCGAAGCATCTGCTGTTTAGAAAAAACATACCTAGCTTTCCAGACAATGCCACAAAATTTAATTAATTTTTTGCACACATGTTCAATGTGAAATTTGAAAGTAAGTTTCTTAGCAACAAAAATGCCTAAATATTTACACACATTTGTAATTTGAACTGTAGTACCAAAAGCAAAGTAATCTTTTGAAAAGTTATTACCAAATTTCATTATTTGAGTTTTACCAGGATTGACACAAAGTCCATTCGTTTTGAACCATCTATCCATTTTACTTAACGAACTATCAAAACTATCGAAACAATTTTTTTCTGCTTTGCATATTGTAGTATCATCAGCAAATAGAACAACCTCAGATCCTTCAGCAATTTTCGGAAGATCATTTATATATATTAAAAACAAAAACGGACCTAAAACTGACCCTTGCGGTACTCCACATGGCATAAAGCGACTAGAAGATATTTTATTATCAGTTTCAATAAATTGAAATCGGTTTGTAAAGTAATTGTTTAGAAGACAAAGAATCCGGCCTCTAAATCCGTATTTTTCCAATTTTGCCAAAAGAAGATCATGATTTATGGTATCAAATGCTTTTTTGAGATCAACAAGGCATGATTTACCAACTAATTTTTTGTCCCATCCCTCTCTAATAAATTCGGTGAATTCGATTAATGCGTCCACGCATGATTTTTCTTTTGAAATCCAAATTGTTTTTCATAAAAAAGCTTCTGCTTATTAGCAAAGTTATACATTCTATTGAATATTATGCTTTCGAAAATTTTGCTGAGTGAACTGAGTAAACTAATAGGTCTATAATTTTCCAAAGAATCTTTTAAACCTCCCTTAAAAAGGGGAACAACTTTTGCAACTTTTAAGCCTTGAGGAAAATAACCACTCTTAACGCATTGGTTGAAAAGGCTGCAAATTCTTACAGAAATTACAGGCAGCGATAATTTTATAATTTTGTTATTTATGCCATCATGACCATTTGAACCTTTGTTTTTCAACATATATATGGCATTTTCAATTTCCTTGCGGGTAATTTCATAAAACACCATTGATTTTTCGATGCGATCTACATAACCCAACGCTTCTTTGTAATCGAATTCAGGATTTCTCAGTTTCTCGCCAACTGAGGCAAAAAATTCATTAAAAACATCAGCAGCCAAAAAACACGTGTTTTTGGAGTTTCCTTTGCAAAATTCATTAAAGGCCTGGAACAGCGTTTTCGAATTTCTACCATTTCCAACTTTTTTGTCGTAATAAACTCTTTTTTCATTTCTTATTAACTTGGTTGCTAAATTTCTAGCTTGAGAATATTTCAGTTTATTCAATTCAGTAGGATTTCGTACCCACTTACTGAAAAGCCGATTGCGGTTTTTGAAGGCTTTTTTGGTTGAATCGGTAACCCATGACTGTTTTTGTGATTTCAATTTTTCTAAGGGAGCAAAACGATCAATTGATGAAACTATGGATTCAACTAACAGACATAATTTCTCATTGGGATCACTAAGCTTATAAAATTTTGACAATTTGTTTTCTAAGAGGAATAAATATTTATAAATATTATCGTCACGGTAAAGATTTTTAAGATTTCTATAGCAGTTATCTTGATTTTCTTGCGGATCAACATTCACGTAACCAGATACAATTACGGGAAAATGATCAGAAATAGTTGAATCCAGTGTTTTTACGTTGGCGTCAAAATTAGCAATTAAATGATCAATACATTTACTCGGAACCATTTATTGCAACTTTTCCGAATTTTCATTAAAATAAATGTTTGTGCCCTTTATGGTGAAAACTTGAAAGCATTATGAACGTTTTTTGGTCAACAAACGGTTTTTTTTGTATCGCCTCTATTATATATATTTGTGATTTTGAGGTGATCCTGACATTAACTAAAAAGATGAGGTGATCTAGAAACTATTTAAAATGGTGACCATCCGTTGCATTGGTAGCGAAGACGCAGAATGTCTTTTCAGCCCTGTGCAAGCGACTGTCTCACAAACACCTGGTGCAATGCAGAGACGTATTTGATATAGAGAGCAGAAGACAGGTGAGAAAATGTGATATCTAAACAGTCAAAAAACGTTTGTGTTCGCGAAACTCTCAGTTATAAGAACAGCTCAATTACCATTTTTATGGTTCCGAGAACTCAATACAATTTATTCAGAAATATATAAAATTTGCTTCTCAAATTTTTCTAAATCATAAAAAATTCAATTAAGCAACCCACTCGGTTTTCTAATTTAATTTGGTATTGAAAAGTGATTATAATCAATAATAGTACATTATTTTTGAACAATTTACTTAGATTAGATTATAATCTTTTCAAAATTCATTATAATGACTTTCATGAATATATTCTGTTTTTTTAAATATTCAGCAAAATCAGCAAATTTTTCTGCAGTCTTGAACACGTTTTTCCAAATAAAATAAAATCGAATTATTTTCAGCAGGGGCGGATCTAGGATTTTCTCGAGGGGGGGGGGGGCGGATTTTCAAAAAATTTTCCAAAATTTTGACGACCTTTTTTTTTTTTTTAGGTCGACCAAATTGATTTTTCGAGCTCTCCCAAAGCACTGTTTTGCCCCTACTTTGGCTAAATTTTCTGCGCCGCAGGCAAATTTTTGAAAAAACAGTCAAAACAGCCGTTTTTGGGCAATTTTTGAAAAATTTTGACAAAAAAATCGCGTTTTTTTGGCGCGCGCTCCCCCTCAAAGTTAGTATATATTGGCGCCGAAGGCGCCTTTAGAAAAATTTTAGGGTCGGTCGGCCAAAAATGGATTTCTGAAAAAGTATCAAAGGGGGGACCCTTTGGGTCGGCAGGGGGTCGAATCCCTGAGGGGGGGGCGTCCGCCCCCCCGCCCTCCCCCCCTAAATCCGCCCCTGATTTTCAGGTCAATAATGAAAAAAAAAATTTGAAAATAACTTTCAACTTAGCTTGCGTGAAAGACGGCAAATGATATTCTTTCAAACGTCCTTAAGCGGAAAAATAGTTTGAACTATTCTCATGCTAAAAAGGTACAAAAATTATATGGCAAAAAACTAACAACAAAAAAAAGAAATATAGATATGTTTTTTTTTCTGTTGATAACCAGCATAGTTTTCGAAGATGGAGTTTTTCAAAAAATGTCTAATTTAAGTTTTTACCGGAAACTCCATCTTCAATTCGGCTGAGTATGAGATTCACCATATCATAATTTTCACTTATTACTTTGCTCAAAGTAAAAAAATAAAAATTAGTAAAATACTTTCAATGGTTGAGGCAGTTACAATTGCTTCTCCAAAGTCAATCTGATGTCAATTTGAGGAATTGAGCAATACTTAGTTCGTATAATTTGTGCTTTGTTTTTTCAGCACTTATTATTTTTTGCCCAGTTGCTTGTCTTCTAAAGTTAACTTTCGTAACATGACTGTGAGAAATTGTTGTTCCGACTTTCGATACGAAAGCAACGGAATATTTGTGCTCGGGGTGGGTTTTTTTTTCTTCAGACAAATTTCGACTTTTTAACTAGCCATTTTTGACGGAAATTTTTTATATCATTCAAAAATTTTTGTTGTCTTGAGCTTAAATTTGAAAAGATATTTCACCTGTGATTAGTTTTCGTAAAGTTATGAGGGTTTAAAGATTGCCATTTTGGCCATTTTGACCAATTTGGGACAATTAACGCGCGATATATTTCGCGCTATTAACGCGTAAGCGGAGAATTAATCCGTCTTAGAAATCGTTCCAAATTGGTTGAAAGAAGCTTATTTGCCATAAATGATTTTTTACAAGGAGCGAAATTTATTATTTTGTACTTTATATGAGGTGTGGGGACGATTTTCATAGAAAAATTTTCAAATTTTAGAAAAAAAAGTTTTTCATTTTATTTTATTTCATTTAATGTTTTTATGTTCATCAAATCCAAACTTTTCTTCACTTCGAAGAAAAAAGCGGAACCTAAATTTTGAAGTTTGTTTTGCGTTTTTGTTAAATTTTCATAAATCTGAGAGAATCTGCCGCAATGAATGTTCAAACTTTCTTCACATCTCATGATCCATAATTGACTGGTAAAATTTCAATCATATTCAATTAAATTACAAAAATTTTGGGTAATTCTTTTTGTTCCGACTTTCGATACGAAAGTAACGGAATATTTGTCAGAAGGTTTCTTCAGACATATTTCGACTTTTTAACTAGCCATTTTTGAGTTTTTTATATCATTCAAAAGGTATTGTTGTTTTGAGCTTCAATTGAAAAAGTTTTTCACATG
>NC_087070.1:20565240-20626885 GCF_963678635.1 Symsagittifera roscoffensis | reverse complement strand
AATCTTCTGTGTAGTAGCTTGATGTCCTGAATTCGGTTGAAACACTGTTTACAACCAATTCTTTATTTTTCCTTGCTGTACAAAAAATACTCTCAAAATTTCCACCAATCAAAGACGGGAGACTATCTTTCAAAATGCTTACAAGCGTCTCGAATTATTTTTTGAAGAAGTTCATGGTATATTGCAAAAAGAATTATCAAAAAAAATTTTTCCTCGCAAAAAATTAATTATCCAGATCTGGTTTTTTTTCTTTTTTTTTCAAGATCGAAATCTGAAGTTGTTATAAAGAGTTGTTTCAGCCAACAGATTATCTTCCGAGACGTGAAGCCCGAGAATATTTTGCTAAGTGAGCCATTTATCTCAGGGAAACACCACATTCTACTGTGCGATTTCGGACTAGGTAAAGTCAGTCATAACTCTCTTTTTTTAAATATAAAAATGTCGTCTGAAATCCTTTAAGCCAGCCATTGCATTCGACCAAGGTTCTTAATAAGTAAGTAAGTGCTTCAAAAAGAAGTATTGCACAACTTCTTTGAGCTGTGATTGAGACAAACTTTTTCTCCAGACAAACTTAGTTGATCGTAACCAGGGACAGATTTAAATTCGATCATCTCAGTACTCAAATGCTCTCCTTTCGGTATAAATATACAATTAACGGGAACGAGGGAGCGCCAAAAAATACTCGCTCGATCCCCCCCCCCCCCCCACGCCAGTTGTTTTTTAAAACTATAATGATGAAATTAAAACTGACAAAAACTGTCCATACTGTTTGAGAGATATTAAAGCCCTGCGCTCAAGATTGAAGCAAGTTTTTGTCTGGTCGACTCATAAACCATCGTCGACCAAATTTTTTGGTCGACATATAAAAACTTGGTTGAAAAGCGAGCATTAATTTGAGCCATGCGATCGATACATCATTCAACCACTTCAATCCGCCTTATTCAAAAAGCACGCAATTTTCTTCTTCTAATTTGCAGCTGTCGTGAAGGGGGAGGAGCGAGCAAGGGGAGCATTTGGGTCAGTGTATTACATAGCACCAGAAGCACTAGTCTCTCTACCCCCTAATGAAGACTACAACGAGAAAGTGGATGTATGGGCTGCAGGCATAGTCGCGTGAGTATTCATAACCCTTCTTTTAGAGTCACAGCTGTGATTGATTTTCAATTATCGTGATTGGTAATTTAAAATTTGACAAATTGATAGTATCAAATGATACGATCGCCAAAACACGAGACTTTTGTCCGTTTTTGCTAACTTCTTTAAACATTATGAACCTTTTGGACAATTGCACCAAAAATAAACAAACTTAACTTGACAAAGTTTCGAATAATTTTTGAACAAAATACTGAAAGAAACTCCTTGAAAATCGATATTTTTGGGTTAAAGAACTTTATCGTCGTGTACTCGCACCTTTCTGCTGACGAGCAGATTCCACAACAGAGCCTTTTCTCCTTTGGAATTTTCTGTACTGGAATTAACTGTCAAATACCTTATATTGGTCTTCAACCTATTTTTTGGTCTTTTTATGCAATCCACGTACGTTTTTTGTAAATTTCTGTATTGTAGACATGCTTGTGTTGCTGGATATCCGCCATTCTGCACTGCAAATAACAGAAACGACGAAATACTCAAACTTATAGAGGTATTAATTCAAAATGTTTTCAACTATTTGAGTCAGCTGTAATAAAAGCCTATGAAAACCCTCCAAAAAAGCGCTATCACACAGCTCAAAACCAATCCGAGCTCACGTTTGTTTTAGAGCAGACGTAAAATTAAGGCTAAAGCCGCACTTCGTATATTTGAGCGAATCAAAAATCAAAAAGCAGGATCAGTTGGTTTTTATATATTTGATTACGCATTATGTTCCAGGAATCATAAAGTTACTGCAACTATTTGTTAGACAAAGGAAATGGCTCTTAATTTTTTAATAAAGATATATAGTAGGTAGGGGTATCAATAAAATTACAAGACTGGTCGGTCGCATATCAGGGCAAAGCTCTGGATGATTTCACTGAGCTGTAAGCTGTCTCCAATAGTTTTGACGATGAAATTTTGATGAATTTTGCAACTTAAAACATTTTTTTTTGTCTTTCAAAAGCCATTATGTAATATTAAACAGTTAGTTGTTAAAACTTGAGTGGTTTTGGAACTTTTGTGATCAATCAGTCCTCAATTGTATTTGAAGCTATTTTGATTTCGGGGCAATTCATCACGCATAAATATTTTCGCTTTAAGCCTCCGGCATCATAAACCTCTTTTATAAAATCAAAATGTTGCACAAATAGGCAATTTTCAAAACCTAGAAACTTTTAAAAAGAGGGACTTCAAGTGAATTTATTTTTATATTTGAACTAATGGAGTCGATGTCATCCTGGTATGCATATTTGGTCTCTGATTTGTGATGCTCCTTTGGCGTTTTCCCAATTTAGAACAAAATGCTAGCTTTTGTTCTCCCAAAGATTTGTTATTGAGCTAAAGCTAGATTTTGGAATTATGGCAGCGGTGGATTGATAACAGTTTTTTGGGGCCTAATAAATTAGACGAAAATCAAATTAGACGTGACCAACAAAAACGAATTTAGACGTCGATGCAAAATTACAAATAAGGGAAGTTAGACGTAATTGTATTGTTCGTGTCTGAAATTTCTTTACCGACTACAATTAACTTTCGTTCGAGCTTTCTTAAATGCAAATCAAATTTTCACATTTCGCAATTTTCACATTCCGCATTTTTCACATTGTACAATTTATGCATTTCAAAAATGTTTTATAATCTTAAAATTAACATTTTATAAATCAGTTGTTATAAATATTTTGATATGCAATGGGATCATACACTATTTTTGTAAATATGAAAATTTGTTTTGGGCAATAAGTTTTGGTGGCCCTTTGCTTCCCGTCTAAAATGCTAGTTTTGCAAAAACAATTTAACGTCTAAATTCGTTTTTGTTGGTCACGTCTAATTTGCTTATCGTGTAATTTCCTAGCCCCCAGTTTTTTGTTCCATCTGTTGCAAAACTTGCAAATAAGGTCCCCCTTGACAAAAAAAATCAAAATTTAAGGAATTTTTTTTTCAATTTTCAGTTGCAATATCAATTTTAACTATTATTTTTTCTTTAACATAGTGCAGGCTGAACTTTTCATAGCAAGAAAACATACACTTCAATTTGTCAAAAACAAAATCAGGCCACAATTTTTTACCAGTAAAAGTTTTGGCTAAAAAATTTTAGAAATATAGAAAATTTTGAGGATTTTGTTCATAGTATGAGTGATCTGTGAAATAAGATATGGTTATTACTCAAATGCCGAGTTTCAATGAGATTTCTTCCCTAAAACCAAGAGGATTTCTTGCGTTAGAAAATCTCTGGCTATTGTGATTTCGGACAAAACACCAAATTAATTTAGGAAAACTCGAAAAAAACTCTTTGATTCATGGAAAAATGCTTTTCGTAGAGTTTTATTACAATTTCTTTATGTATGGAATTGGGATTCTACGAAATTAAATGACGAGCGTTTTTTCATATATGAAAGTTGTATGATATGCATTTGTGGTCTATCCGGGATGTGTTCTGGTGGGAATTTTTTCTCTAGTCAAACTCCGACTTTGTAAAAGTCATATGGGACAAATTTTTTGTTTTAAATGAAAATTATCGGATATTTTAGGCTGATATTAAAATTTATGTTCAAACAGCAACTTTTTTGTAAAGTTATGGGGGTTTGAAAATTGCCAGTTTGGTGAATTTCGGATAATAAACTGGCTATTGATTTCGCCCTATTAAAAAATAAGCGGCATTTTAGATCACTCCAACTTAAATGAGACTTTCAACTTTCTCCTACCAAAATGCTACTAGACGCAATAAAAACCGTTTATTTATCATTGAAAGGGGGGCAAAAACAGTTTAAATAACTAACAAACAAAACTCAAATTTGATTCCATTATTTTTTCAAATCCTTTTGATTGGTGTATGGCAGGCAGTTGGAACGTTCAAGCATTTCACATAAGCAGTCTTGCTAATTTTGGTCGATGGGTAATATTTTTCAATCAACATACCTATAAAAACTGAAAAACCGAAAACACAAAATATACAAACTCCAGATATCATTCTTTAGAAATTTAACTGTCAGTTTAAATGTTACGTAGATTGCCCTCTCAAAAATTGGGTGTATTGTTGTGAAATTAAATAGCATTTTAGAATACAGATTTGGACGTGAATGTTCCCGAATTATCATCTGCGAGCACAGACTTCATTAATTTTCTCCAGGAGACAATAAGACGAGATGTTTCCACGAGACTGTCGGCTACAGAAGCATTAGGCCACCCGTGGCTGAAAAACTTGAGTGACGAGAAAAACAGTGCTGTAAAACATAACTTCTCAAACTACAAAAACTACTCCAAATCGAAGTAAAAAACTGCAGGACATCTGAAAAACTTGTACTTTTCAAAATTATTATTTTTCACTACTTATTGGAGGCCATTTTTTGAGAAGTTTTGTGAAATTTTGTCGACTTTCAGACGGATTATCGACAATACAGATTTTTCTAGCTCACTTAAAACTCAAAAATACCCTATTTTGCGGAAAAAATCTGCACTCCACGTGACCTTTGAAGAAAATTTAGCTGAAAATGAAGTTTAAAGGCAATTTCTGGAAAGTTTTGACCAATATGTCTCTTTTTATCGGCGCTTTTTCTCCATTTAAATTTTTTGTTCGTTGCAGTACTTAAGAATTGCTGCTGCTAATAAAAATAATCCGTTTTTTAAACTCAAAGAAGCAATACACTTATGATGATTTATCAGTTTTAAAGCTAGTTATTTGCAGATTGAATTTTATAGTAAATTGCTAAATGCTCCCGCTTGAATGGTTTTTGAAGTTCGCAGATCTGAAATAGCATTACGACGCCACACTCATTGAGTTTTACCGGCTCCGATTCAACATCTTTTGTCTTTTTTTCCCGCAAAATTGATCTAGATTCTACATTTGATCATTGAAATAAATTTAAAATATGAATTCTTAAACACTAGGCAGTCTTTAGCAATCGACCAATTATCAAGAATCCAGCGACAATATAGAAATCAGAGACAAATACTTAGCCAAACTTGTTATGGATTCCATGGACAAAGGATTTTTTTCCAGAATCGTTGTTCTTTTTGGGTCGCTTAAATTCCGATATTGATTTCCAGAAGTGTCAGTGAATCCCCGAACATGTGATTGGAGTCCAAAAACACACTATTGCATGTTAAAATCTTTGGTTCATTTTCAATTGAACTCAAATTATTCACCCTTCATTTCTATTCACATCTTCAGTTCATGCTTTATTAGGCAATTAGGGCAATGATTTTAGCTTTTATGATGACACATGTGAAATCCTTTTCTTAAGCAAATATATCCAATCATAATTGTTCTAAAAATGCATTTCAAATAAACGCGCAAACTCTATTTTGAAACTTTTTACGCATATTGATTTTGATAAGCTACAATGTTTTGATAATGAAGTATGTTATTTAGGTGATATAAAATTTTGTACAAAGTTAACGTGTAAAACGTTTAATTTTTTCCCAATAAAATGATTTTGAAGAGGAAATTTTAAGGTTGATCCAAAGTCCGTTTTGGAAGTATCTGCTAAATAATGCAAAAGCAACTGACATATTTGCTAGGCCTTTATCGGTTATGATGTACCAACTAAAAAACAAAACTAGATTTGCTCGCGCAATTTAGAGGTTTTTTCTAAAAATCAAAAAGAAGTTTGCATCAAGAGTTAACACACTTTGATCAAAACATATGACGAAATGAAAATCTTATCGGATCTGTTTTTGCTAACTACTGCATCAAATATTGTTTCGCCTAGATAAAAAAAATTCAGGTAAAAATCAACTTCGTCATCATTTGTGGTACCTTGTTTTTTATACAAAGGAGAGATTTTGGAAAATTTACCAAAACATATTGTTTCTTAAATGCTTTTTGTTTCAAGCGTGTAATATTATTCTGTGAATCTCCGAGGTTCTCCTTTCGAGTTTTCATACTGAGCATGTTCATTCTATTCCTAACAACTGTCAGTTGATTGGCTTGTTTTCTCATATCAGTATTCAATCAAATTTTAGCCTCTCTCAAAATTTTAGAATTTTAATGAACGGTAGAGTAATATTTAAAATCATTTTATTGAATTTTTAGAAAAAAAAGTATGTTAAGGCGCTATTTCAACAATCTAAAAAAATAGAAAATCTGTTCAACGAAAGAGATCTAAATTCTGGGAATAAATGCTAATTTCCACCTGCTTGGGTCGATGAGTCGATTTGAAACACGATTTGCACGAGGTTTCTGCTGAATGAAGTTTTTCCAAAATTCTTTCCGAAATTGCTTCAGTTTCAAATTGTATCAGATAGAATGCCGATTATGTGTGGAAAAAAATCAAATGCAATAATACCTTTGTTTTTTGCCTCAAAATAGTTTTAGCATCTTTGTTTTTATTGTGGGATAGGAATGCTTCAGAAAAAAATAGAAACAATTCCTCCAACTTGCAAGCAAAGTTTCGATTCATATGTACAGGATGAGTATTTTACCCCAGAAATTTCAGTTTTTTCTAATAAACGGAATTTGACGAAATTGTTTAGAGACAATTCGAATAAAACCCATCGACTAAAGTTTTCATCCTGAGCTCATAGTTCAAACAATTGATCATTTTTTTGTGAAATTATGAGGACTAAATTTGCTGTTTTGCGGTCTTTGGTAACCTATAAACCGGCAAAAAATTTGTTGTAAAAAAAATGAGCAACTTATTTGATCCTTTTGATAAATTACTGGTCGCAAAATATTTTTTTGAACCATCACACACTTTTAAACCAAATCAATCAAATATTTTCAAAATTTGCTTACAATTTTCAGCTGCTGTTTTTTGAAAATTCAATATTATAATTTTTCACCGCACTGATCTCCAAAACATGAAAGCAAATTAAAGCATGAAGTTAGTGAAAAATATTTTCATTAAAAAATTTTGCATACTCAAAAAGTTGAAACCTTTATGAAAATTAGTTTTTCCATTTTTTGTGCTCATGAAACAAGTGTTTTCAATTTAAAAAACAATTTATCAAACGTTTGTTGAGTCCGGATAAAAAAAATATATTATAGAAATAAATTTATAATTCTAAATTTTTGAAAGCGACACTAAATTTTTGCAAAATAATTTTTTAATTGTACCAGCAAAATTTCAAATGAAAATTATCTGCACGAAACTACTTTTCCAAAAGCTGTTCACGCGCGACAAATTTTCATTACGTGGCCAAACTGTGCACTGGATAGGCGTACCGTTTTGTCTCTGTATATTCCTGGATTCCAGAGACAATTCTGTAAAGATGTTAAAATTTTGTCGAAACGATCAAAGAAAATGACATAACAAAAGAAGAAGAAAGGGAGCGTCCTTGTTGCGGAATGAGCTCCCAAAAGCAAGGTTTGGCCTCGTAATGTTGTGCATACCTTACTTCGGAGACAAAAAATAAAAAAATATTGTTCAGAGTGTCTTCCAATTCCACGAGAAACCCACTGATGATTTGTTCTAAAACGCGATTATTTTTTACAAGTTGGAAAAATTAGAAGTTTTGAATAAAGTTGATCTCTCACTAACCTCCCAAACTCCAGTTATCAAAATAATCTAGTTGGACAACGGATAAGAGTATGACTCAAACCAGTATTAGAAAAACAAGGCTGTTCGTATCAGGGCGAAGACCTGAAGGTTCTGACTGCGTTTTGAGGTCTATGGAGCACTAATAAATTGAAAACATTAAATGTAATATAATAAAATGATTTTTTTTTAGAAAAGGAAGATTTTTTGTAAGAAATCATCCCACCACACACCATTTAAAGCACAAAATGATAATTTCAATCCAAGTAACAAATCAATAATGGCCATTAAGCTTCCTTCAACTAATTTGGAAAGATTTCTAAGACGGATTGAATCTCCGCTTACGCGTTAATACCGCAAAACAGATCGCGCGTCAAATGTCCCAAATTGTCCAAAAGGGCAATCTTTAAACCCCCATAAAACAATATCTTTTCAAATTTAAGCTCATGACAACAATAGATTTCGAATGATGTAGAAAAAAAACCACCGTCAAAATTGGATAGTCAAAAAGTCGAATTGTGTCTGAAGAAAAAAACCCACCCGAGCACAAATATTCCTTTGCGTTCATTACCTTCTATACCCAGCGCTTAACAAAACAAAAGTTATCTCTTCCTAATTTAAAACAACTCTGAGGTTTTATTCTATAAATTGTTCTTGTAAAATTAAACTCCAAAATAATTAACTAAAAAGTTTTCATAAAAAATTTTAATTCTTTTGACACTCGTCCTAAGTTTGACTTCTTACAAATTTTCAGCCAGCAATCAGAGTTTAGCCCATTTGTGAATTGTCTCTAAATTGCTCAAACTGTTTCCAGATTTTCAAGTCAGATTTTTAAAACCAAACTTAATTAAATTGTTTGATCATTTTGAATTATCTCTGAATTAAATTTATTTCACTTCAGATCTCTCAGCTAATCCTATTTTTATAACATGATTTTAAGAGGTCAAGGCTCTTCTTGGATCTATTTAATAGCTTATTTAGTTGATTTTTTTTCTTTCAAGTCAAAAATTAAACATTTAATTGTTCATCAGTCGTCTGACACTCTAATCTTAAAATAGTTCCCAGAAATCATCAAGAATTGACCGTGGATTCTGTAATTCTAACCAGTTATTCTGCGAGTTTGATTAGGAAGAGCAGTTGCATAGTCTAATGCCAATTTTTTAGTATAATTTTCTCTTATATTCATAACTATACAACGGCATAAAATTCCTACAAAAAGTTGTTGATCCTAATTGTTTTTACGGACAATAAGTTTTCGTACCTTATTTTAGTTTGAAAATGGATTGGGGCAATTTGGAATTATCAGTGAAGAAACTAGCTAGCTTTTGAAGAGTTTAATTATGATGTTTACCGACAAAATTCACTTAAAATTGGACGCCGTTACGCCGTCAATGAAAAAGAACAGTTACTTCGGACGTTCTAAAGAAAATTCAAAATTAAAAAACTTTTATGCTGATATCAGTAACCTTAATATATACACCTTTCTCCTTTTTTTGTAAACAAAATCCATGTTATTTTCTAGACTCAAAATGAAACAGACTATTCAGCTACCATCGAAATCTATAAAATTGGTTAGCGAAAAAAAAAAGATTCTTGTTTGGGGTTAATGTGAACAATTGCTACATTTTTAAATACGCACGTGTTAGCGAATAAAAGAAGCCTAGAAATCCTAAATGTAAACTATATGATTTGCAATTTTATCAAAGTTTATTTTCATAGTTTTAGCTTAATTTCTGATTATGAGGCTTGTAAAATTTTGGCTTTTGATTTAGATAATTTTTCCTTCTATCATGTTTGTAAACTGATTGTATGATTTGATTTTTGCCGACGTTTCTTTCTTAGTTTAATACCAGTTTTTGTTCAAAAAACTCATTAAAAATTCGGCTTTTAATCAAAATTAATTTACCTGCCATCCTGCTTCTATGTTGGTTTGAAGATTGCCGACTGAAACAAATAATGAGCTAGTTTATTTGGCTCGAAATAATTTTTGCTTAAAACTTAAGCCAGCTATAAAGTTTTAGTAACAAAGTGTGCTTGATTTTACATGGAGAAATCAATTGTTTTTTTTTCGTTTTCTGTAACTTTCGTTCTTTTTCCTGCTTGTTTTTATTAAAAAAGTAGTTCAGACGCACTTATAGGTAATCGGCAACTGTTTCATCGAAACACGGAAGTTTACATGGATTTTCTTGAAAAAATTCTAAATTCTGTTGAACTTTTTTGTGCGAACGAAAAAAAAATTTCCCTTATAAAGTTGGGGTAACTTCAAGCACGACTCATTCCAAATTCCAACATATGCAGTTGCTTCTTGCCCAAAGACTAGCTCAAAAAAACTAAATATGGTTTTTCTATGTTTACTGTGATTATGATGGAACAAAAGTGCTTGTGTTAGATCAAAACCACCCTTTTGATTGCCTAATTCATGGGGAAATTTAGCATGTCTCGTTTTTTTTTCACAACACTTTACTCATCTCATACAAAAGAGTCAAACAAATGAGTATTTCAGACAAAGAAACAAATGGCACGGTTGGAAAATTTCTGATCCACTTTTTGTAGTTGATGTTTTTTGCAGTTGATTGTTTTTTGAAATACGAGTCAACTCATTTAATCTGAGAAAAACTGTTTGTGAACATCAACTTGTTCGAATCAATCTAAATCTCAGAGCAGGATTTCAAGACATTCGTATCAGTTAACCGTAAAAACAGTGCAACAAATCACTTGACTGGGGAACAACGTTTTCCCTAAACATGATTTTGGGAGTTCTTGTTTATTTATTTAAGTAGAAAAAAGAGCAGTTGGTTAGAGTACTGTCATGTATAGTGTAAAGGTCTCTCACTTTTGTTTCTAAACAATGACAGAAAACAGTTTTGCTAGGTAGCGCATGCAACTCAAAATTTTGATCTATCTTCTAACAATTTTCAAGTTTTTTAAAACAGTTGGACACAATTTTCATCACTAACTGATCTAAATATTTTTTGTATCTAAATTCAATTGTTTGCTCAAAATGTATGTATTATAAATTAGCAAAAATTTTTGTTTTTCAAGAAAATTTTGTTTTTCAACAAATTTTTGTTTTTCAAGAAAATTAAATATTTTGAAATTTTTGTTTTTCAAGAAAATTAACTTTTTTTTTGGAATCGGAAAGTTTCTATATCAGCAATAAAATTCAGAGCTGAAATTTGTAAATTCCAATCAAAGATCTAAAACAATGAAATTCAGAACTGAGAATCAATTTATGTTTGAATTAAAAATGTTCAGATCTTGTATCGAAAATCCACTGAGTACGAGCTTGAAAATGGATCCCGAAACAGTTTTTATCAATAAAACATTTATTTGATATGTTAACAAAACTTTTTTTAAAAAGCAATCAATTTAAATAACAATTGCTCACTGTTGCAAATTTGATCAAAAACTTTTAGCGATCTCCATAGCAATATTAACTTAAAAACTTGATTCTATTTAAATTGTTTCCGCTTCAAAACCAAATTTTTGCAATTTTTTCTCATCAAAAAATAATCTGAAACTGAAAAAAAAACATTGGTAAAATAAATGCAAATTGAACTGGGCTCCTTTTGTTTCCCTAATCGGTGTTTTTTTACTAGACTGGCATTTGTACACATTGCTTTCATAAATATCCCAAACAATTATCGTTCCTTTACTCTACCAAACCAGCGCAGTCGGTAGTTTTCATATCAGCTGAATATTATAGGATTAGATGGCTGCTGCTTTATCTGTTTCATTTTATTCTCAAGAGTAAAATTTTTTCAATTGACCCAGCAATCAGCAGGGAGGATTAAAAACGAAACAAAAAACTTTTTTCTATTGAGCCTAGCAGAGACTAGTTAAACACCCCGAGACTAGAAAGTATAAGAGTAAAATTAGGATCGGTATTAGACTAAGAAGTTGCACTTTGGTACTGAGGTCAGCGGGGCAACCGATTCCCAGTACTGTTCACAATCCCAAAAGGGTTGATTTGGTGGTTGGCTGCTCGCCCCGCGATTCGTGCTCTTCTGATTGTATCTCACCCGTCAATCAATAATCGATAGCAACCACATCCAATAAAAAGAATGAATAAAGAAATGAATATAACCAAATCCAGAGTAGCCTATAAATGACTGAATTATAAATTAACCATTCAATTAAAGAAGTTCGCGATTACTATTAAATAAACCAACTGCCTCCTGCAGTTCAATTAACACCTCACTATTAACTAACGTTCTCCTCGAGAACTTCTTTCAATGTCAATCGTTCAACATCCTAACTAACGTTCAATATCCTCGAGATAGCCTAACTAACATTCACTAACTAATCTACATTCACATTAACAAGTCTTCCAAATCGTTCTCACTTTACTTTGACAATCAGGCGACTACCTTAAACTATTCGATTCGATCGCAATAATTCTTCTGACTCTAACAAACTCTCCGGTACCCTCCATTTCCTTATCTTTCTTTACACTTAGTTTTAGTTAAGTCACGCCATTCCCTATCAGTCCTGACAACCGCTTAAATCAGCCGTCCGCACATGTTTAAGACTATACCCGTCCCCCTTTCAACTCTGCCACGTGCCCATTTCGGTTTCTTTTATCAAACTTTTCACACTTATTAGATACCCGGTATGCGGTAGCTGTCACAATTTGACCAAGCAAACAAATTTCATACGATTCTAATCAACCAATTCCTGAAATCTGTGAACTTCAGCTCTCGAGTTGAACTCAACCTCCAAACCGTGCTATGTTTACCCAGTAATCCTCCCAACGTCTTTATTTTAATTATCCCGTTAACGTTCCGACCTCCTAAGGGTAGGGGGAGGCCCTTTTCATGGGTAGCTAACTAATTTCAGGCATCTAAATTTTCTATCTGCACTCTATTCCAATCCTGACCTTCTTGCTATCAGGCGAACGTAGTTGGTCTATTAGGGGTCAAATTAAACCAAAGAGTCACCTCCGGGAAGCCAAGTAAAATCCCCATCCATTCATACTATTTAGGAAACTTGTTTCTCATGCCGCGGTCCTATTACTATCAGATTGCTTTGGGACTACTTTTATTTTACCCTGATTGATATTCTAATAATAGCGCATTGGCCAAGCTAAATTGAACCCAATGTTTACCAAGTCCACTTTAAATTAAATCTTCTACTCCAAGGTTTCAATATAAAACTGTATCTCTATCGGCTTCTGCTGTAATTCTCCAAATATAAGTTTTCCTTCAAACTTTTAGCAAGGTGACCCATTCTCATTTCCAGGGGTTGGGCTGGGAAATACGCCACTTTCCGGTGTTAATCTGGGGCTTTCCATGCAAGTTTGTGGTCAAAACGCCAAAAGGTCAACTTAAGGTCACCCAGGGGTCAACCGGGGTCAAACTTCCATATTTGGGTTCAGAATCCCATGGGGCACTTAACTACCAAGTTTCATTCATATCCCATCAATACTTTACAATTTATGCCATTTCTAAGGTCCATTATCACTTTTTCCGGGAAAAGGCTATTAACACCAGAAGGAGGGTTTTCAATCACTGGGGGTCTTTTTTCGGGGTCCGTATCTTATGTCCATTGCCGCAATAAAATCGATATGACCTCATTATTTCGCGTAAATTGCCTATTTCCGGTCTAAGTGGGTGTTTTTCCAAGTGCTAATAGCTTACGGTCCAACTGCCGGATTTGATTCAAATTATAATACAAGATGTATCTTGCCACTAACTATCATCCCTTCAAGCTTCAGCTCCCTGCGTTCATCGGTGGCCGAGAAACGGCTTCCGGAAGTTAGAGCTGGGTTTGTTTTCTTAGGGCATAAAACCAGAAGTGGGGGTCTAAGGGTTCTGGGGTTCTAAACTTAAGCGTCCCTCAACTGGGCCTACAACATACCAGAATTTGAGCCCAACACCGTCGCTAGTTTCCGAGTTCTGATAGGGCCATTTACACTTCCGGGGACCGTTATCACTAGCCCCTCAAGAGTCTGAGGGGTCCCGTTTTTTGTATGCCCGGGTCAAATCATCTCTAGTATCGCTCCTCTGAATTTCATAACATTAGTTTTCTTAGTTCCGATTTGAGGGGGGTCACCAATTTTGTCAAATTTTATTTTTTGGAATAGGAGGACAATATCTTCGAAGAATGGACTATTTTGAACTTTACCCTTTGTTTGCTGTACTACTTAACTTAATGACGAATCAGTCTTACGCTCAGGTTACTATAGCATGTAATACAGTAGAAGTACCATTTCTACACTTTGTTCGCACAAAATGAGTCGCGCGAAATCGCAACATGGTTCGCGGAAACTCTCAACATGAGTCGCAATATGGTTTGCAAAAAATTGCAACATGAGTCGCGTAAGTCGCAAAATGGGTCGCGCTAACTCGCAGTTTGATTCTCGAATTATATAGAACTTTCGAGCAATTTTGTTTATAGAACGAATGATTTTTTTTTGCAATTGTATGAACATGCGAGTTTGAAATATTCCAGTATATATGTATTCTTAATGTGAATTTGAGTAGAACACATATTTAGCCAAAACCACATATTAGAACCACCGTCACTAGATTATAATAAAGACAAAATTTTTTGGGGCAACAAAGTCGTTACTACAAAAATTTAAAGCAAGAAACCATTCAAATTAAACATTAGAAATATTTAACAGTAAATAATGTCAAATAATCACAAAATAACATTAGAAAACACAGTGTCCACTTACCTCACCGCGGAGCGAAAACTAGAAATATTTTTGTGAAAAACAAATTGAAAGTTTGAGGTGGCATTTGCAAATGTTGTCTGACTCGAGAAACTTGCATGGACCGAACACTTCATTTTATGTTTCGAATTTCAAAGACGAGCACATGGCAGTGCTCGTCCAAAAAGAATAGTCGAGACAAAAGATTTGGTCAAGCACATATTCGAAACTTTCATTATAACCAAAAGCTACTATTGCAGTAATTTAAGGGTTAAAAGATTTTGTTGTTCCAATCAAAATTATCAATTGTAGTAACAAAAAGTAACAAGAGAAAACTTTCTTTCCTTCTCGAAAATACTTTCATACTACAAGATAAATCAAGCAACTTCAAAAAATTATCCAAGTATCAAGTATAAGAGTATAATGCACCCATAGTTTCCCAATGAAGTATTAATGAACTGCCTGCAATAACTAAATGAGACCAAACAGTCTTGGTTCAATTAAAAACTGTTTGTCCTTAAATTTTTTATAAAGTCTATTTTGTGTTATCGTTCAACCTTTTTTATAAAAAAACTTCCAGTTAATTCAAAAACAGTAATAAACATGTTGTTTAGATTGACTTAAATTGCTTTTTTTTGAAATCAAATTTCTCGACCCGAACTTTTGAAAAAGTGTAAAAGACACAAAAAACGTGATTGACTTCTAACTTCGACAAGGGCATTTATGTATACGCCTTCACAGCAAAAAAAAATTTTACCTATTGATCCCGTTTTCTCAAATTGGGTTAATTTAAAAAATGTTCCGAGTTGGATTTACGAAAATTTGTTTTTTGTTTTAAAAAACAAGTGTTTTTTTATGTTTACTTGCTTTCATTGACTCTTATCCATTGTCTGTTGGTTATGTTTGAACTTGTTTTGCCCCATACACTTTTCCATTGTTTTTCTCAAATTCACATTCTTGCAGAGAAAACATTTTGTAGTAGAAGGGTTTTTCGAATTTTTCTCGATTTTTCGAAGTGGCGTTTATAATACTTTTTGTCAGCTAGCTTACAATGCTTTTTTGTGGTATCCCAAGTGTTGCGAAGCCACCCTTAGTCTTTTTTGTAAAAATTGATTTTCCTCGGATTCTTCTGTAATTAGCACTGTAACGTCCACGCATGGGACAGCAAGTGCCAGGGTTCGAATCCGACCAGAACCGGTTTGTTTTCTAATTGAAATTTTCTCTTCTCAAAAAATTGTTTGAGACCATTTTCCTTCTGTCCCTGTCTGTGTTTATTCGGCGCATTTTGTTTTCATTTGCTCAAGAGTTGGTTTCGGCCAATTCAAACGCAAGGTTGCAAAGTTAAAGAAAAAATGGGCAAAGAAAAGAATTATAACTATTGACAATGGCAATACGTTTGGTTGATTAAGATTCCAATTTCAGATCGTAGTTTAGTTCTTTCTTTTTAAATGATTTCTTTTGATTTTTGAGTTTTGAGTCTTTCAGTTTACTAATTTGGCGGCATATTCAAGTCGAAATTGTGAAAAAATTAGGTTCGGCAAAGAATAAAGTTCAAATGTCGTAGACATAGCCGGGCCCGTTTGCAGGTTGCAATTTAGAAAATTGTTCGTTGAAGCTGATGGTACGTCGTCGTTGATTGTAATGGTCATCTAGTTGCTAGCTGTCGTTGATCATGTTGGTCATCTAGTTGTTACTGTGGTCCAATACTTGCGAGAGTTTGACTGCTGGTCGGTGTAGAATCCCCCTGCTAGTTTTAATTTCGCAGGAGCGAACGATTCCGTCTGCACCTGGGAAAGTACGAAGTACCCGTCCCAGGGGCCAAAGACCTCGAGGCGTTAGGTCTTCCAGTATCCATACAAGGTCTCCTTGCTGAAGATTTTCCACTTGCTTTGTCCATTTGGTTCGGGTCGTCAAGGTTGGCAAGTAGTCTTTGAGGTATCTGTTCCAGAACTGTTGACTCAAGGCTTGAGCTTGTTTCCAAGTTCTCTTGTCCGTTGTGTGGCGAGGGAGAAACAATCCGGGAGGCAAATTCTTTGTTGGTCGTCCTAGTAGAAAGTGATTGGGTGTAAGGGGCTCGTCGTCGGTTGGGTCTGATGAGACGTGGGTTAGCGGGCGAGAATTCACCATAGCTTCAACCTCGCACGTGAAGGTTGACAGAGTTTCGTCGTCCAGTGTCCGTGTTCCAATGACTCTGTTGAAGGCAATCTTAAATGTTTTTATGAGGCGTTCCCTTGATCCACCAAAGTGAGGAGCTGCAGGTGGGTTGAACTTCCAGGTTATTCCAATTAATTGGCATTGATTGTTGAAGTCGTTGCTGTGTTGAATCTCAGAAAGGCTTTCCTGTAATTTCTTGTCAGCTGCAATGAAGGCTTTTCCGTTGTCAGAGAAGATGATCCTGGGTTTACCGCGTCTAGCGATGAAACGGCGTATGGCTTGTAGAGTTGAGTTTGTGTCGATTTGCTGGCATATTTCTGAATGAACTGCTCGCGTGACGAGGCAGGTGAAGAAGAGAACGTATCGCTTACTGTACTCGTCGTTGTTCCGCGTGGCAAAGGGTCCAAAGAAGTCAATTCCTGTTGAGTAGAAGGGGTAACTATTTTCCGATAAAGGGAGTCGTTGTAGGGGTAGATCTGCCATCAGAGGCTTCACTGGTTCCTGTCGAAGGCGTCGGCAAGGTATGCATTGTCGAATAGTTTTCTTCAGATGCTTGCGTGATTTTATGATCCAAAAGTCCTGCTGAAGAATGCTTCGGGTGTGTTCCATTCCACAATGGGAATTTATTTCGTGTGTTTGCTTCATGAAGAGCTGTATTGGGTAGTGTTCTGCGTTCAGAATGACTGGATGTCGGCTGCAAAGTAGAAGCGGGGCTTTCTGTAGTCGTCCTTTGGCACGTAAGTATCCGTGATCGTCGATGAAGGGGCAAAGAAGTTGTAGAGGGCTGGGGGGGTGGAATGTCAGATTTCTTTGTCAGGCATGCTATTTCCTTGGGGCATGATTGATTCTGTGAGTGTTTAATGATTCATGCGAATCCTAAGGTGAGGTGTTGAAGTGAGAGGCTCTGGCGTGTCTTCCTTTTGATGTTTTCTGCGAAGAGAAGAACATATGAAGTAACTCTGAGTGCTCTTGTCCAAGTGCTAAATCGGTTGAAGTCGATTACTGATGTTGGCGGTTGTGGGTCGTTGTCTGTCAGATGAATATCGGCTGTAGGTTGTGTTGGCGGGTGATTAGGCCAATCTGATGATGGTCTTAACAAGAAGTCTGGTCCTTTGATCCATCGTGAATCGGTAGTCATGTCACATGTTTTGTAACCACGTGTTCCGTCGTCTGCAGGGTTGTCTTTGCTGGGCACGTATCTCCAGTCCAGTGAAGATGTTGAGTCCATGATGAAATTCAGGCGGTTGGCAATGAAGATCCGGTGTCGTTGATTCGGCGAGTTTATCCAATGAAGAACTGTTGTACTATCTGTCCATAGTGTCGTACTGTCGATTCGTAAGTCATGTTTTTCTTTGATGAAATGAGACAGTTTAGCTCCGTTAGTGGCGGCTTGAAGCTCGAGATTTGGAATTGTCATTCTGCTGATGGGTGCTACTCGGGCTTTTCCAATGACGAACTTGAGTTCCGTTGTGTCGTCGTCGTATCTGATTCTGAGCTAAGCAACTGATGCTAAGGCAAGTTCGGAGGCGTCGCTGAATACATGGAGTTGGGTTTCCAGTATCTTCGTTTCTGGTTTGAAGTAAACCCGTGGCAGGCAGATGTCGTTGAATTGGCTTCGCTTGTCTATCCAATCATTGAGGTCTGTTAAATGCTCCATGTTTAGAGGTTTGTCCCCATTGAGGTCCATTACTCCATGCAAGTTGAGGTGATTGTCGTAGTCGAATTGTCAGTGGCATCGTAATTCTAAGCGGGTCAAAGATTGAAGAAGCAAACTTCAATAGTTTGCGCTGCGTTAAGTCCTTCTTGTCAATGGCGTGAAACTTCTTTGCTTCCACAAGAAAGACGTCCGTGTCTGGTTTCCATTTCAACCCAAGAACTCTTTCGAGGGGTGGTTCCTTCTTGGTGAGGCTGTCGCTGTTTTCCAAGTGGTTCTCGTTGACTGTTGTGAGGAATTGTTGAGAGTTTGAGGTCCATTGTGTGAGGTTGAAACCTCCAAGGCTGAACATCTTTTGAAGGTCGTTCATTAACTGTGTCGCTTCCGTCGGTGTTGGAACGGCTTTGTATAGGTCGTCCATGTATATGTTGCGTTTTCTGATTTGCTCCAAGGCTGGATATTTGTCGGCATTGTCCTTCGCATTTTGTCGAGTGGCGTAGCAGGCAACACATGGTGAGTCGATAGCTCCGAAGATGTGGCGGGTGTATTGGAAGGTTGCGGGTTGGCCAATGTTGTCCTTCCACAGAAATCGCAAATAAGGCTGGTCCTCTGGGCTCACGAAGACCTGCATGAACATTGCTTCAATGTCGGCAGAAATAACGATTTGGTCCTCGCGAAATCGCATAACGATTCCAGTAAGGTTTGTGAGGAGGTCTGGTCCAGTTAGTAGGTTGCTGTTGAGTGATACTCCTTTGTAGATGCTCGATGCATTAAGGACTCGGCGTACCTTGCCAGGTTTATTGATGTTTGTCACTGGATGATGAGGAAGGTACCATTTTCGTGTTGAGTCTTCATGGGAATCATCATTTTGACTATGAAACCTTTCTGCAAGTCGGTGTCGATGGTCTCCTGATATTTCTGTGCCAACTCGGTGTTTCTCTTCAGTCGTTGAAGAAGGCTATCGAGCTGCTTCTTGGCAAGCCATCTAATGTTTGGCAGTTGTTGTCCACGTTTCCACAGCATTCCAACTTCGTAGTGTCCATTGGGCAAGCGGGTTGTTGAAGATTCCAAGATGCGGAGAGCTTCCTTGTCGTCTGTTGAGAGGCTGCGTTGGTCAGTTGAAATCCCTTCGGCGTCCATTTTCATCCATTCAGCTACGTGGCGAAACAGTATATCGTCTGTCGTGAAGTTGATTGTGTTGATGTTGTTGGGTGTCGCTGCATTGTCTCGTCCACAGAGAGACCATCCAAGTGGCGTTTTCCATCCAATAGGCACATTTTGTTTTGAATGGATTACTTCTGAAGGTGTCACGAGTTCGGCGAAATTGCATCCAATGATGATTCCGATTTCTTTCGAGGGCAGTGTGGCTATCCGAATGTGTTGAAGTGGCTCGTTCCTTTGGCAGATGGAGTTGACGAGTTCAGGGTTGAATTGGGAAAGGTTCCAATCCATTATGACGTCGATGTCATTTAGTTGAAATGGCTGCTTTTGCTGGTTGTGGGGTCCAATCGCGATCGTGATCTTTGTAGAAGCTGTGTCTGATGATGCCAGTGTTTGGTTTAGCTGGATGGTGTCGTCTAATTGCAGATCTGCTTCGAGTTGGAGGGCGATTGATGATTTAAGCAATGTCAGTTTGCTTCCACAATCAAGCATTGCATAGGCATGAACTCTATGTTTGCCATGAGAGATCGTTATTGGCAGGGTCGGAATGTGGCGAGTCGATTTCCTTCTGCTTATGCTGGTGCTGCAGTTGGTGGTGTCGTCATGTTGTCTGGAGTTCCGGTTGGCTGTCTCCCTCTGTGTCGTCGAGTTGTAGGTGCTGCTGTTGTGCAGAAGTGTGTGGTGTTTCTTACTGCATCCGTCCGTCCGGCAGGTTTGCGTTGATTGACAGTCGGCGAACTTGTGGGGGCTGAGGCAGTTGAAACATAGTTGTAGGTCCCTGGCATGCTGTAATCTGTCTTTTGGGTTCATTGCGATAAAGTGTTGGCATTTTCCAAGGTACTGGCAATTGCGTTTCTCCGGGCAAAAATCTCGTCGTTGATCCTTTTGTCCAGATTTATGTTGCTGCTGGCTGCGCTGCTGGTTCCGGTTGTTCTGATTGGCGCGGTGATCCGATAGTCCATGTTGGTGGGTGTGACCGTTGGATGATGATCCATGAGTGATGCTGCTGTTGTAGTTGTTGCTGCTGCTGCTGTTTCTGGTGTTGTTGTTGTTGCTGTTGCTCGGCAAATCGCTGCATGCTTCGGCGTAGATGTTGAACCAATTGGTGAGGTCGATGAGTGATGGTTGTCTGATGTTGCATTGCAGATTGTATCTATTCAATTCTAGTCGGCAAGGGGTAGGCAGTTTTGACAAAACTGTTTGGACATTTGTCGTAGAGTGTAGATCGTGCTGGAATCCAAGTGTCGTGAATGTATCGACCATCGTCTGTAGGAAGTTGGCGAGGTCCTTGTAGCTTCTGGTATGTCGTAGATTGGGGCCGCTGATGGCGTCGAGTCGTTGAAGGAAGGATGTAACTATCTTCGTCGGGTTACCAAAGTCGTTTTCCAGTCGCTGAAGGGCTGCGTCATACATTGCTCCATTGCATCCATATCCTCGGATGAGAGATTTGGCATCTCCGGATACAAGTTTCTGCAGATGTGTCATCTTTTCCGAGTTTGTCATGTCGGTGCTGTTGATGGTTGCGTTGAACAATCCTATCCAATCTAACCATTGTTCAGGTTCTCCGTCGAATATGAATGGTTTGACAATGGGCACTGATTTCCTGAATATCTTCGAGATCGTTTGATGATGGTTGTGTTCTGTCGGTGCTGTTCCAAGGGTGGTCGAAATCGGAAAATAAGTCGGCTGGTTCTGATGTGCTGCATGTTGATGTGCTGCATGTTGATGGACTGCATGTTGATGAGGGGGAGGTCGGCTGATATTTGGGTGAGTTGTTCCTGTTGGTCCCCTGCAGCCTGCATGAGTGAAGGCTGTTGTTGATGATGTCGGCATGTTCAAAGGGTTGTATGCTGTCGTGGTTCCCAGAAATCCTTCCTGGTACGATCGTATGGCAGGTTGTGTACATTGGTGAGTCAGGGTCGGCTGGCTGGAGGTCCAATTTGTTGCTGTTCGTTGATCTCCTTGGTTCGTTGGCAGTAGTGCTGGTTGTGCTGGTATCGGTACTCCGTTGATGTTTGTGATACCCTTAGCTGTCGTCTGGTGTCCACTGAACACGTTGGTGGGGGGATGATTGGTTGAATTCTGATTTCCAATCGTCAAGATGGGTCTAAAGGCGCTATTCGGATTATGTGTCCTCTGTTGTTGGCTTGAAGGCTGGTTCTGTTGTTGGCTTGAAGGCTGGTTCTGTTGTTGGCTTGAAGGCTGGTTCTGTTGTTGGCTTGAAGGCTGGTATAGTCCATATGGGGGGCTAGCTGTCTGGGGAGCAATAATTGGGTGTGTGATTTGCTGTCCAATCATTTGACTCTGAGCTGCTTTTGAAGTTGCTGTCGGAAGAAATATTGGCGCTGAAACATTTCTTTGTCGGGTTGCTGGTGCGTTCATCTGCTGATTTAAAACTTGGATTTGAGTTCCAGGGTTGGAGTGCGGTGACGTTTCATGAAGTTGAGCTTCTGAGTTCGGTCTTTGTCCCACTGTTGCTGTCAATTGCTGATTGTCGATTTGGAGTTGAGTTCCATTGTTCAATTCTATAGTCGTTTCTTGAAGTTGAGCTTCTGGGTGGTTCGGCTGAAGGTTTGAACTTTGTGACAAGTCGGCGTTCGGCTGCTGCAATGAGAGGTTTGACTGAGGATGGAGGTGAGTTCCATGGGCAGTTTGAGTTCCAAGAGTTTCTGTTTGTTGTTGATGAATGCGATGATCCAAGGTATTGGCGTCGCTTTTAGATCCGGGGCGAAGTAGGAGTCCTGAATTGTCCTGGGCGGAATTTGAACTGTGGTTTGAAGTAGCGCTTAAGATTGCTGGCAATCCTGAAAATTGTGGCAAATCGTCCGGGGTGTCCTGGTCCATGGTGACGTTTTGTGTAGTGGTACTACGGGTTAAACTTTCCGTTTGGCTTCGAAGGGGAAGATTTTCCAAGGCTTGTCGTATTATTGAAGGCGTCGAGACGTTGCTGGCTACTCGTGATGAGTTTAAAGAAGACGTGGCAGTGTTGTTGAGGGTACGCTCGTATCGTTTTGATCGTTGTTGGATCGTTCGGTACAAAACTTTTAAAATTTTCAATCGTTCAATGATTGAGTCTTGCTGGTCCGTTCCGGTGCGTATTATCTTGACTGCTTCGTTATTGGCATCGTCAAGCAAGCTCTTCAATTCCGTTCAGAAATCGTTTATGATCTGTACTTCGTCGGAATCGCTTATGGCTTGGTTAATTGCTTTTGCTAAAATTTCTACGTCTGTTTCTATGACTTTAAAAACAGCATCATAGGTTGAATTCATTTTTTAATTGACTATGTCTCCTAAACTTAATTCACGTTTTGACGTGTCAGACAAAAATTCTTTTGATTACATGGAGTGTAAGGAGACTCTGAGACTCTGAGAGTCTGAGACGCTGGTTGTAAGGAGTACAAGGAGTGTAATTCCTTTGATTACATGGAACCCTCGCAATTGTGTTGTAACAAAAAAAAATGATTTTGAGTTTTTTTTTGGAACTTACAATCCAAAAAAAAAGAAAAAAAAGTAAGCAATATGGTTGGTTAGTATAAGGATGGGTTCATTGATTTTTCAAACAAAAAAAACCATGGTTTCGGTTTCTTTTTTTAAAAAACTATTGTGCGCCAATGACAATGGCAATACGTTTGGTTGATTAAGATTCCAATTTCAGATCGTAGTTTAGTTGTTTCTTTTTAAATGATTTCTTTTAATTTTTGAGTTTTGAGTCTTTCAGTTTACTAATTTGGCGGCATAATCATGTCGAAATTGTGGCAAAATTAGGTTCGGCAAAGAATAAAGTTCAAATGCCGTAGACAACTATAATGGATTTTGTGTACAAAAATATATTAATTGGAAATTGGGATAAAAATAATAGATTATGAAACAGATGGATTAATAAAATAATTACTATCAATTGAATTGTAACAATTGAATTTTGACTTCAAACAGCGAAATTATAGTCGTTTACTAATTAATTGAAATCATTTTTTTCTCAATCTTTTTAAGACTAGTACTAAAATTGTTATAATATACTTGATTTTATACTTTAACGCTTTATACCGGATGCGGGTATTTAAAGGCTATATGAACCGGTTTTCAACATTAAATTAAGTTAGAAGATGCCATTACAAAAAAGAAACCGATTTGAATACTGGTTTCATCTAGAGTTTTTTGATAGATGTTATCAAGTTTTTGGCTCCGAGTTTCGAAAAAAGGATCAGAAAAAAGTGCTCAGGTGATTTTTTTTCTCCAGACAAGTTTCGACTCTTCTTTTCCTAACTAGCCAATTTTGACGAGATCTTTATTATCAAAATTAAAATTTATAATTCTACTGAGCTCAAATTATCTTTTATTTTTGTAGAGTTTTCAAAAAACTATATGTTTTGCAAATTGCCTGTTTGACTAATTTGTGTTAATTAGAGCGATATGCTTTTGTGCTGCAAACGCGGCACTTTAACCCGGCTCAAAAATTATTCCAAAATCAATTAAAGCAAATCTTCAAATTAAAAAGTTAATATATGCTAAATATAGCACTTTCTAACCCGCATCAAAGTTTCATTGATAAAAATCGATTCGAAAGTTACCAGGATCAAAATTGTTGCAAATTGAACTGGGGCAAGCTACTTGGTCTTATTCATTTCGTACGATCAAATTTTTGTACCTTGATTTACTTGTTCTTTGATTTTGTACAAAATTTAAGGTTTTTTCTATTTTTGTTTCCCAAAAACTATGCGATATAAATTAAGAGGCAGTTGGAAAATTCAGATTTTTGCCCTTCCTGATATACGAGCAGTCTTCTTGAAATTTTTGAATTTTTTTTTCAATATTTGAGAGAAAACATAATCCTTTCAAAGAAAACAAAATCTTTTGAAAGAAAAAGAAAACACAAGGCACAGATTCAACTCACTTTTAAGAGATCTGCTACTTAATATATCTGCTACTTACGAAAGAGCAACATTTTCAGATTTTTTCCTTACCGATTTGATGGCCTCGTTTCTTTCATCAGGTGTTATATAATCAGGACTTGCAAACCTAAAGAGAGCGTTCAGCTTTTGATAAGAGCCCAAACTGTTGATCATTTTGAATAGCTTGTCCTGAGCAGTTTTGAGCTGCCAATCGGTGCCCTCTGTCCCTTTTCAGAGCACCTTAAAATAGATACACGCTCCGAAAAGAGCAGATTAGTTCTTTCTGAGCCTAACTCTTGTTGCTGGTCCAAGTTCCAGTATCTACACAGGAGCTTTTCCTTGAGTCTCTTAGGAGAAAGCAGAGTTCCAACATATCACAGGAAGCGACTTACCTAAAACATCGCTAGTCCCAATCAAGGATGAGGACAACTAGAGTCTCAATGTTCACCTTGTCAACGAACTCATCAGAAAGGACAAAGAAGTCAACTGATTACTTAAGTGAACCAATTCGCCATTTGGCGAACTACCCTGGTCATTACGAGGCCAAACTGTGCTTTCTGCGCATTGCTTGCGGATTCCACGACAAGCCAAAATCAGATTTGTCGCGGAATTCACATCGTAGCTACTTTTTTTTGATCTTCTTTGCTGTTATGGTTTCCGCAAACAAATACTTAACACACTGTGTCGCTCAAAATCGCTCCAAAAATAGACGAATTTGCGGAATCCACAACCATATTTGCGGAATCCAAAACAGTTTGTGAAGTCCACAAAAAAACAATAAGACATGTGTATAATTAAATTGAGGTGTTGCAGAATCCATAACTGTAAGCGGAATCCGCAAAGTGCAAGTGAAATCCGCTAGTTGTAAGTGGAATCCGCATTTTGTTTGCGGATTCCGTTTACATATATGTATATATAAAGTAGCGTTTAAGTTTATATCTTCTACTTGCATGATTTTATTTCACTAGAATAGGAATTTACTCAATCAGTATTTGAGATTAATGGAATACCAATTACTGACCAGTATTTCGGATCCATGAAACCCCAAATAATGAACTAATTGGACAATTTGCTATGCGTTGGGTTTCTAATCACTCTCAAGCTAATGACTCCAAATAATGAACTTAATCCATATTTATTCCATATTTTTACAGATTTTGGGATTCCATCAATCCCAAACACTGACCTAATTATTCGATATGATGTGTGTTGTATTTCCATATATTTTCAACTCATTGACTTCAAATATCGAAAATAATCGGTGTTGTGTTTCCAAAATACTATAAAATGACATCCAACGATTTAAGTAACCAAAATTTAAAAACTTGTTTGAGAATTCCAGCTCTAGCTTTTAATTGATGAGTTTTGATTAAAATTCGGAATCCACTTACAAGTTGCGGATTCCACTTACATTTTGCGGAAACCGCTCAGCATTTGCGGAATCCAAAACAACTAGCTATATTCGCTTGTTGCGGAATACGCGACAGAACAAATGTGCCGACAACATTTACGTTACACTCATATGTACGCGGAATGCATGGAACCTTTGTAAGGGGAATCCACCTACATTTTCGAACATGTTTAAATACTCAGTTTTGGGATCCAAGAACATACAGACACAAAATTGTGCGCCTATCCAGTGCACAGTTTGGCCTCGTAATGGATCAAGTCACAGAAGTTGTCAACACTGCTTAAGTAAAACAGCAGTTTCATACAAAATTCAGTCCCGTATCAGTATAAATCAGAAATTTACTCTGTTTTTCAACTTACCAAGAGATTGAACAGGAAAAATGACTACAATTACTGAATTTATTCGGCGTTATGCTTCCAAAATCAGTATTTGGGATTGAAGAAATCCCAAACACAGACCTAATTATGCGATATGATGTGTGTTGTATTTCGTTACAGTCTCAATTCAATGACTTCAAAAATCGAAATTATTCGGTATACTGTTTCCAAAAACTATAAGATGACATCCACCGAATTAAAAAACCAAAATTTTAAGATTTGTTTGTGGATTACTCTCACAACCCTTGCTTTTGAATTCCGACTTGCCAGAAATAAGATTTCCAGCTCTAGCTTTTAAATGCTGAGGATTGAACAAAATTCGGAATCCACTTACATTTGCGGATTCCGCTTACATTTTGTGGAAACCACTTAGCAGTTGCGGAATCCAAACCAACTCGCTATGTTCCATTTTTACGGAATCCGCGACACAACAAATGTGCCGACAAAATTTACGTTACACTTATATGTACGCGGAATCCACTTACATTTTGGAACATGTTTAAAGATTAGTTTCTGGAATCGAGGAACATACAGACACAAAGTTGTGCGCCTATCCAGAGCACAGTTTGGCCTCGTAATGAATGAAGTCACAGAAGTTGTCAACACTGTTCAAATAAAACAGCAGTTTCTTACAAAATTCAGTCTTGTTTACTCTGTTTTTCACATGACCAAGAGATTGAACAGGAAATAATTTGCTAGTTCTAGAGCTGTAACATTATTGGTACCGCAACAACTCGCAAGAAAAAACAACTCGCAACAAAAGACAACTCGCAAAATTTCAGTAAAGCGACATTCGCAAGTTTATCAAGCTAATTGGAAACTTTATATTCTCGGTGTACGGTCACCGGTGGGCGAGCTGCGAGCGCGTCGCCGCTTTGCGGCGATAACTGTCTCCAAATTTCGAATAAAGTTCTACCCTCTGTTGACAACACTCGGCAGTGAGTTTATTGCGAGTTGTCTTTTAATGCGAGTTGTCTTTTATTGTGAGTTTTTGCATTACAAACATTACTGCTACAGATTTGTTTAATTCTGTTTTTATTCTCTACTGCGGTTTTTATTCGGCACTGCACGCTAAGAAGCAAAGACGAAGGGATCTCCAATTTCGTCATAACTTTGGAGCGAAAAGAAATTAGTTGACGGATCGTTAATAACAAGTTTGCAAAAAATTAGAAAAAAACTTTGCCTTGCGATGGGAAAATTTGAAGTTCTTCGAGGCGATTTCGGTCTCAAAAACAATAATATCCGTTTATAACCTTTTCATGATTTAAAACCACACTCAATGTTAAAATCCGGACTACGTTAAACTGTTTTATATGGCAAGTTTGTGATGCCAGTATAATTAATTTGAGAACTAGGATCCAGCAAAGATTTTAAATTTAGAAAAATTATCAAAATACCAAATTTTCGTGTTGTGAATGAAAAAATTTGTTGTTCCGGTTTGAAATAACGTTTATTCCATAGAAAAAAAGTCTGTTGTACTATTTTGTAAGTTTCTAGAGGAATGGAAAGTTATTGATTGGCACTTTTCGATAACATGGAATAATATAACTTTTTCCAACCATTTAATTTTTCCAACCATTTAGTTTTTTTTTTCAGTTCCCACTGATTTTGCAAAAATGTAACCTAAAATTTTAAGCAAAAAGTTTCGTTTAAATTTTTGTAGTGTATTATTCGAGATAAACTGCATTTGAGAATCGCAAGCGTTACTAATTTATAGTAAACCAATTATTTTTTTTAAAACCAAGTTTATTGCAGACAAATTTTTAAAACCAAATAAAACCTAATTATATTGCAGGGGTAATACTTTAGATTTTAGATTTTCATTTTCTGTCTCCCTAAAAGTCTGGAATAATCGGTTATGATGGAATAACAAGACTGCTAGTATATATCAAAGCGAAACTATGAATGTTCAACTCTGAATAACAAGACTCTGAATAACAAAAACTCTGGCTGCCTCTTAAAATTTTTGATTATAATTGAATGCGTGGTCCCGAAAAGAAAATAGAATCAATAATAATGGCACTTTTTTAAGTTCAAAAACCTACTATGATCGAGTTTTGTCCATTGAACCTCTGTAGTTTCCTAAATCAGTTTTAAGGACATGGTGGTTACCAACTGTGACTGTTTTGACTCTCCTTATTTTTAACTTACAAGTTTTTCTGCTATGGAAAAAAGCTACTTTCGAAAAGAAAGCTGAAGTATGAAAATAGGGTTAAAATATGTGACTAGCAGTACCAGCTATGAAACTGGCTAGATTTTCTTGTATGGAGGTCAACCCGGGTCAGAAATTTATATATTTTTTCCACTTAGATACCTGTATTTTTTCGTAAATTTTACACAGTATCATTACTCTATTTAATATACTTTTATCACATACTTTTATCAATGAATGAAAAACAGGTGAATGAAAGTTATTTGAAAATGAAAAAAAATATTCTAAGTTTTTCATTAGCAGTTTAGATAGTTTTATAATTTTTATTTCAAATTGAGTTTGAAGTAGGCTTCCGTATTAATGAAATGGTGTCTCCTGAATTGTATATATGTATGAAAGCAATGTCACTGCTCAGTTTTGAGTAAGATGTCAGAAGCTCTCCACACACTTCAGCTGTGATGTCTTCAACCATGTACAGACCTCCGGGTTTCATTTGACGATATGCGACCGAAAACAGAGTTTTCTGTGCATCCGAGTTATGCCATGAGTCATCGACTATAATATCCAGGGGCGAACCGATAGAATCAAACAGGGTTTTTAAAGTATCCGATTTAGTGATGTCAGCATAAAACGTTTTCAGACGTTGCTGTTGAAAGAGCCCATTTTTACGGATGTCCGCGCCAAAGATAACAGAGTTCGGAAAGTATTCTCGCCATGAACGCTGTGAAGCACCGATGGTGTAGTTTCGAGTTGGGTCTTGAAATCTGGGGGAAAGAGGACCCAATCCAAATTCCAGGACTTTCAGATGTTCCATTCGCAGTCTTTTGAAAAAGAACTCGTAAAAAGCGCCGTAGTTGTGTCGAGTGCACTTATCCGAACCGTACTCGTTAAGTAGTTTACAAAGCGTACCGTCGTTTGGTTTTCCAGCTTTGACATATTCGTCCAGTGGTGAGCAAATTGAATGTGAGCCGACACACCAATAATGTTGATCTCCCAGTGCCAATTTCTCCCGACAATCAGAGCTGTAGTTTTTCCCTGCTGCAGCTTGTATATCGTCATTGTATGATGGGAAAAAATTGGAAGTAGCTCTAAACAAATAACTAAATTCATTGTAAATAAAAACTATATTTTGGAAGTAAAAACAAAAGACATTAAAGTCAAACAGGAGTCCTTGTGTATCAGGGCCAAGCCCTGAATGTTTAGACTACGCTTAAGGGCCAATTTAAAAAAATTTGATTGAAAAATTGTCAAAAAAACCGGAAAAAAACATAGTTAATTCCGTAAACTTATCATGAACACGCTTAAGTAAACTACAAAAAGGTGGGCGTCTCATATCCTATTTATATGACAAAAAAAAACTTGAAGAAAGAGGGGAACATTTATGCTTGGGGTGGTTATTCAGTCATTTTTTGATTTTTTAACTAATCTAGTTGACAAACATGTTTGTTACACCATTTGAAAGATATTATTGTCTGGAGCTCAAAATTAAACATTAATTAACTCGCGAGGAGTTTTTGCAAAATTATCGGGTTCTCATGGCATTAAAAGACATAAGGTCGCAGGAAAAACTTCTCTGATAATCGAAAATTTACCTCAAAGCTAAAACTACTTGTTTTAAAAATTAGTTAATAGTTAAACTAAACTTTGCTATCGGCAATTTAAAAACTAACTTTTTCAAAATTTCAAAAACTAACTTTTTCTAAAATCAATGGCTGATTACCAATCAAAACTACGGGGAAAACGATTTTACAGCGGAGATCAATGAAACACCTCCTCTCGATTGGCACAGTCGTTTTGAGGCAATGGAACAAAGTAACAAAAAATGGCTTAAGAAGTGGACATTTCTCAAGTCTAACGGATTCCTTCACAAAATATGGAGAATGAAATTTTTTCAAGTAAAGCATTAAATTTCTACAGGGTGTAGCCGCTTAGCCAATGAAAACTTTCTAGCGCCTATTTTTCGATTGAATCCTTATTTCCAGGTTTGACAGAGCAGTCGAAAAAATTATTCTAGTTTCAGAAAAGTTTTCATTAAAAGTTTTTCGTTTGGATCTTTCATCTAAGATTTGGCAAGGTAGAGTTTGAGAAGAGAAATGTGATATTTTCTTTGGCCGTAATTCTTACTTAAAAATTAGGGCTTTAGGGTATAGCAGGCAGATTCCAATATTCGTTGTTTTTTTGCTTTGCTCTAAAATCAGATTTGCTAGTGTTCGAAAAAAATAGCGGAGCATGCAGGCAAACAAAGAGCAGCCAGAATTGCGGCGATACAATTTTTCATGAAAATTGGTACAGCAATTTTTGAAAAAAAAACTTAAAAGTTTGCGAAAAGTAATCTGAGTGTCGACAAAGCTCTTTAAAAACCAAATTCACTACAACTTCATAATATCTGATTTCATCAATACCTATTGGCATATTTTTTCTCCGAATGTTAAAGACAACGTAACTTCGAAGTCAGATCAAAACTGATAACGTTAAGATCTTTTGCAATTTGTTCCTCCGATTTTCAAAATCTTGTTCTTGGCAGAGCTTTTTTTCTAAATTGTTTCGAATTTTTATGAGAAAAATTTTGCAAAAGCGGAATAATTATAATTTTCTTATCTTGAACTCAAAACGAAAAAACTTCGCTAGCAAACAGTTTTACAGATGGGTGGGTGTTACCACTTTTACCACCTTGGTATATTTAATTATGCATTTTTTTACCAGTTCTCTATGAATGCGAAGCATGTGTGGCAAATTAAATCATTACAAGCCAAATTGAAGCATTGTAAAAGATCGAAGTTATTTGTGAAATATATAAATATACTGAAGCGACCACGGCCATATTTGTAACTTTATTCTGCCAAGGCCGTGGCCGCTTCAGCATACAATATACCTTGCAACAAGTTGTTGTTTCGATTAAATCTTTGACATCAAAAAGAAAAAAATGAAAAAAGTGTCCAAACAACGGTCAACAAATGAAACATTTGACTTTTAAGGAAAAAAAGTCAAAAAAAAGGCACACTCTTTTGATCCACACTCTTTTTCGAGACAAAAAAATAAAGGACAAAAGATACTAGGGGGCTATTCAGGGGGAGGACAATTGTACCCCTTTTTATTCACTATCGTAATTTATGAGAAAAATTTATGCAAAAGTTTGTAAAAAGCAAAACTTTTTTTTCCTAAAAAACTCAATTTCAAATTTTTTCATAGTGGCTGTTTTTATCACGCAAGAATTTCAGGCAAACATGACAGACAACCCATTTGATAATTAAACTAGCAACGGAATAAGAGATGCGAGTGTGAAACGGGAAAAAACCGACTTTTTCAGCAGACACCAGCTGAGCCGAAAAAAAACATGATCAAAAAACAATTTAAAAATTTCAATTCCCCCTGAAACTAGAATTATCATCACTTGAATTTACGGCTTAACTTGTATACAGTAAAAGAGAATTCCGCGATGTGGCACCTAAGCTGAAAAAACTCGAACAAACAAGCGAAAGTCCGGCCATTCATTTTTACAGGACAAATCTTTCTATTTCATTCAAACTGGAAAAAAAAGTCCTAACGGGGTTCAAACTTCAAACCTTAAATGTAAAAATTAACGCGTTACCTCCAAACCAATTGAGAAAGAACCTGGAAATTGATGAGGTTCAAAAATGAAGCAAGCTCAACTTCTTGTAAGATAATTTGTTTACAGCAAAATGTCTATTCCCGGCCAATTTCACAAAGAACGGTCTTGTTGAACCGCCGTTGATAATCATGTCACTAATTCACAGAAAAGATAAATCAAAAGCATCAAATTTTAAATGGGTTGACCGAATTATGCAAGCTTTGAAAACAATTTAAATGCAGCCAAAAAAAAAAAGTTTTTTTTTTCTCGGCTACATACAAGTTGTTTTCAAAACTTGCATAATTCGATCACCGCAATTGAAAACTGATGACTTTGAATCTTTTTCTCTGTAGTTTATTGACTTGATCATCAAAGGTAGCTCAACGAGACCGTTCTACTTGAAATCAATTTTTCTGAATTTTACGGAATGTAAATTTATTTCAGATTGATTGTGTTGTTAATCACAATCCCTAGATTCATACCCCTTAAACTTTACGAAAAATAAACACACGTTTCAATTTCTTGCCTAGGTACTATTACCTTCCAGAGGGTATAAATTAATACCGTCAAATTAAATGGTTAAAACTCAAAATTTGGCTGCTAAAACCACTCCAATGATTTATATTCAGTCATTTTCAACGAAAGTCGGAACAACAATTGATACTGACAATTTAAAAGTTGAACTTCATCAAAACTGATTGACATGAAGTGTGCTCGCATTTTACTGATACACGCTCTGCAATGGGTCGGAATTTTAAGTTAATCGAAAAAAGTACTTGATTATCAAAAATTTATGCCAACCTTTTTGTTCCGACCGTTTTTTGTTTTTTGTTTTCCACGCAAAATTTTTTTTCCAGTGTCGAGAAAAACCGGTTTGAAAACTTTGATTTTTCAACGTATTTTGAGCAAATAAATTAGCAAGCGAGCAGGCCTACAACATCCAAAATGCCTAATTTTGTCCAATTTTAGACCTTGAAACTTAAATTTAAGCAATTAAAACTAGTTTTTAGAGTTTTTTTTAGCTTGATTTAGGCCAGCAAAAACTTCAAAAAATTAAAAAAATTTCTGCAAAAAAATTTGAAAAAAAAAGTTTTTTTCTAGTTTTTCGTATCATTTTTCTTTAAAACTTTGATCCAATTTTCCTTTTTTACTATGATTGTCCAATATGCCTAAACTATATTTTTATGTAAGACCTTATCATACCAAGCAGAAAAAACTTCACTAATGTGAAAAAAAAACTTTCTAAATCGTAGTTTTCTTAAAAATATGGTCGGAACATTCGTTGCTAATAGCACAGTAACTGGCCATTCTTGTTTTAGCTATGAAGGCTTTTGATTGATCGGATTTTTGAAAAAAGCCTGAAAATAATCTGTGTTACTACCATATAAGGAAAAATTGTCTTTGTAGTAATTGAAAATAAATAAACATACCTGTCAATTTTCATGACAGTTTTTAATGTACACAAGAGTTAAAAGTGTTTTGCAAAGCTTAAGGTAAAAGTAGGAGTAAGGACGAGGAGGAGGGTTATGAGAGGGATTCGGGGGGTGGAAGTTTTTTAATTGCTGCAGTGACCTGTGCCGCGAATAGTAGGGGTATGCTTCATTGGGTGCCGGTTGATTGAGCCCATCTGCAGACTCTGCTGCTTGGAGGAAGTTTGACCGGCAGAACAGAGTCCCGTATGCCATCGCAACACATACAACAGCAACAACGAGAATTCTTCTTAAGACTTTTCTTTCAAAGAGTTCTGAAAAAAAAACATTTTTTAACTGAATCTATAAAATCTTTTTTTAAAATATCAATAAATTTTGATTTTTGTTCAATTTTCATTAAATCTGTCGAACATAAATAGACATATCGAGTAAAACATGACAAAAATGTAACGAATGCCAAGCCCAACAATTTTAAGAAATTCTCCACTATCTTGTATCATGCGGGCCAATATCAAACTATCAAAAATGTTAAAATTATGTGAAAACAATAGTTAAGAACAGTCGAAATAGACGCCGAAGATAGTCAAAGCATATACAGGTCAAGCGACGTCGAAGTCGAAGCAGAGGTCCAGCACAGTCGAAACAAAACATAATCTTTGCTCAAGCTAGGTTGTGTTTTTACCAATGTTTTGACAATTCTTGGCCCGTGTCTGGATGGGGCTCAACTTATTTTTTGCTTGCATTTGACCTAAAACTTGATTTGGCACAACCTTTGTTTTGAATGTGCTCAAATTTCGTTTCATGTATGTTTGAAGTTTGTTCAGATTGTGCTCAAATTACGTTTGAAGTCTGCTCGAAAAAAATAGGTTTCGTTTAGGCTCTGTGTGAAAATATTATACTCTATTATTCGACTGTTTTTTTACTTGTCTATGCTCAACTGATTCTGCTCAAAAATATATGATTTGACCTCGACTTATTCATTTTGAATTACTGTAGCTTGCTTGACCTATGATACTTACTTCATGAAAGCTGCTAATTTAACTTAGCTAGAAGTTGCGTTCGGAAGAAAGATTCATAGGAGGTAAAATTTGGCAGCAGAATGATGAAACTTGCAAAAGTTTTCATTTAAATTTGCATATATAACTATGTCATCTAAAAAGCGTTAAATTTATAAATGACATACGCGAAAAAATCTCCAAAACTTTTTTCAATTCTGCGTGAGACCACAGATCTCAAAATCTGACTAAAATATTCCTTAATCTAATGTGTTTATATTTTGAGAGTTGCTGACACACTAACGAAGTAATTTTTTTAGCTTGCATGCTTTCTTCAATTTTGAAACAAAAAATGTAACAAAAAGTTACGCGGACTTCAATCTATCTTTTTGATTGTGCTTGACTGTGTTCGACTGATGATTTGATATTGCTCGTGCTCAAGTTAAGATTGATTGCGATCGCTTTGTGTGTTTTAAAAGTTTTCGGCCCGTAGTTTTACTTTAGTTCAATTTATGTTTTGATAGTACTTGGGCTAAAATTTAGATTGTGCTCAATCTACATTTGAACTCTGCTTGAAAACATATGTTTCGACAGGTTTCACCCTATGTTTTGACTGAGTTCAGCCTATGTTTCATCTGTGCTCGCCCTTTTTATCTGTGCCCAATCTATGACTTGACTGTGCTTGGAAATATGTGTTTCGACTGAGTACGCTCTAATTTTGCTGACTATGCTTGAATTTTATCATGTGGTAGATGACATCTTCCACCTTAGAAGATGATATTCGGCAAACATTAAAAAAAAGCTTCTCTATAAAAATTATTCTTTATAGGGAAAATCTACTTTTCACTATTAGATATATTGCTGAACACAGTCGAAAGTTAAGCTGAACATAGTCGAAAGTTAAAAACAAGCACAATCAACGCATTAGTTGAGAAAAATTGAAATCTAGGTTGAGCACAGTCAAAACATGCGTATGGCGCAGTCGAAAAAATCTAAGTTGAATACAATCAAACCTTAGTTCGATCTGAGACAAAACCTAGTTCGAGCGCGGTCGAAACAGGTTAAACACATAAAACTACTGGCGTAACAATGTTAAAGCATGCAGGTTTAGTGCAATTGAACCAAAGTTTGGTCGCATTTGTGGGTGTAAATATTTGTGGAGTTATATGATCAGTCGAAACAAACTTGAGCGTAATTGAAACATTGCAACCAAATTGCAGACTGAAACTAAAGGAAATATTGATCGAATAAAGATAAAAAAACAGCATGTTGGGCACAATCAGAATGAAATGTTTCGATTGCATTCAACCTAAGTTTTATTTGTGCTCGAACTTTTTTGTCTGAGCTGAATCTATGATTTGTCTCTTTTCAAAAATATGTATCTTGCCTGTCTCGATCCAAACCATTGACTCTGCTTAAGGTTTATTTTGGTAGGGAGAATAAGTTTCACTAAAACAAATAGGAGATTATGATAAACATTTAACCTAAAAATTTGAAATAGTTTGAAACTTGCATATACAGTGACCAATATACAATGCAATAAATTGACTAATACGTGTTCTGGATTATTGTTGCATTTTGGAAAATTTCTCTACAAAATTTAAGCGGCATTGGCACAATATTTTTGAAAGTGCTCGTCTAGGTTTCACTCAAAACGCTTGAACACGCTCCGACTGTTCTTGACAAACATTTCGATTCCTTTTGTCCCATGTTTCGACTGTGCTGGTCGACATATATTTCGACTTTCTCGACCACGGAATTGGATTTGTTTCGACTGTGCTCGACTTATTTTTTGACCGTGCTCGTCGTATCTTTTGACATTTTGGGTATGTTTTGAATTTATCGACCTGTGCTTCCATTTTTTGGACCAAAATTGGGTATGATTTGACTTTGTGCTTGACCTAAATTTCGACTTTCTGAACAAAAATTGGGTTTGTTTCGACTTTCTCGACCGACCTATGTTTCGACTTTTTCTACCTATAATTTGACTTTCTCGACCAAAATTGGGTATGTTTTGACTTTGTGCTCGACCTAGGTTTCGACTTTCTCGGCTAAAATTGGGTGTGTTTCGACTTTCCCAAATTATATTTTGATTTTCTCGACCAAAACTGGGTATGTTTTGAATTTGTGCTCGACTTATAATTGCTTTTCGACCGCACATTTTTAGTGGCAAAACTGCAAGTGCTCGACTTTCAAAGTCAAGAAATAAGTCGAGGACCTCGACCGGGGTGGTCTGGAAATTAGTCGCGACAGTATGGTCGTAAGCAACGGATATCAAACATGAGCTGTATTATCAAACATAACTCCGAAGAACGAACTTTAGACGGGAAGTTTTGCAGTTTTTGATCAGATGATAGCACAATGAGAACGCTTAAATAATCAAGAAACAGTAAAAAAAAAAAAGAACGCCCAATGAAAATTGAAAAACTTTCCGTTTGTTCCCATTTACGTCTCCCAGCAAAATACAACCTCAACAAACATATCTTTAAAATCACAGTAGGTGGAAAGGCTATTTGAAATCACAGTCAATGTGTATTTGTTTGATATCAGGCTTGCGGAACTTTTTTTATTGCTTCGGTGGCGGTTTGATCTCCTCGGTCTACAAAAAATGATAAAAAACGCCTGATATTCATTACCACAGCATCACCCTTTTTGTTCTATAGTTTGAGTGCTCGAATTAACCGCAGTGATAAAATGGACAAAATTCGGTATCTACCCCTAGTCGCAAATCGATTATGGGAGGTTATCTTATAAGATCTCACACAATTCTTGCAAGACACTTTTAAAGATGTTGCATCTCGTTACAAGATCTTGCAAATCGATTTTTTTCTTAAGTTTTTCAGCAAATTCTTTAGAGGTATGTTTTATGCGAGAACAAAAATTTTATACGCGTAGACAACCTATAGCGTTTGTGTAGGAAGTGTAATGCTAAAATTTGAAATTTTAAACAACTTAACAAAAAAGAAAAAGAAAAAAAAACTGCATAATAACATGAATTTATTTGCTTATCGTTTTCATGCAAAACTAGATGAATTAATTCAAAAAATCATGTTGTCGTTATTTTTAGTTTGAAATGCATATATTATAACCACAGCCTATAGCTTTTTACATTATGAAACCTGAAAAATGAGCACGTAAACGAATATTTTTGAAAGCTGGTCTACTCAATTCTTTCTTTCCTAAAAAAGACTCAAATAATACACAGATTTTATAGAGATTTTTCACAGACAATATGCACGTTATACACAAATTGTGTACTAACTTTCTCAACATACTCGCCCATCAGACAATATGAAAATTTCGAAAAGAAAAATTTTCATGTAGGTTTTTCAGTGAAACATTTGTGTTGGTGTTTGATTTAAAAACATTATTGAAATCAAAAAATAGAAGTATCTCCCAGCAAAAACTATTTGTTATAGAATAGGTTTTATAATTTTTGTTGCTGTTTTTTCCACAAAAAAGCTCTGAAAATTTGATTTTGTTCATGGCATTTGAAGAAATTTTGTAAAAAGCACTCTCCTCGCAGCGGGAACCTTTAGATTGCAAAATCATAAAGGGGTCCATTGAAAATTGTAGTTTGAGGTAAACACGTCTCCTCAAGAAATTGCAGGTCATACAAAATCCTACACAGAGTGTATGAAAAAATATTTGATCAGCAAAATATACCTTGCAGCAAAAAAAAATTTTTGGAACTAGAAAAACCAAATCTCAGAGAAAATTTTTTTTCTCAATTTTTAGTCGCAATATCATGTTAAAACTTGAAACTTTTAAAACTTTTAGATTGTAAGATGTACTTCAACAGAAAAAAAATCAGGCCACAATTTTTGACAAGTGAAGTTTTTTACCACAATTTTTCTAGCCAAATACAAAAATTTCAGGTCTGTATTCATAATTCTGAGTGAACTATGATTTCGTACCTCCTACAGTTACTAGATAAACGCGAGTATATGAGAGATTTTTCCCCTCAACCACTGCGGTTTCTTGTGTTAGAAAATCTTTGGTTATTGTTGTTTTTGGGGCAAAACAATAATATTTAGCAGAACTCGATGAACAATTAATTTTTTTATGTATGATTAAATGCATAGCGAAGATTCTTCTTAAATTTTCTCTTCGCATGGAATTGTACGAAATTGTATGATAAGTTTTTTTTCCATATATGAAAATTGTATGTCGTATAGAATCGATTATCGTTCGCAAAATGCTTGCAGATAAACCGATTCTATACTTACGTTTATCTGTAGATTTTTTTGTATATAAACGATTTTTATCCAAGTTTGTCACTGTGGACAAAAGTTTTGTCTCGAATCCTTCTTTAATTGTAAAATGGCCTCGTCTCGACCTAGATCTCAAGAAATGGGACGGATGGGTTTGCGAGGAAACTATAAAAATTCTTCTGATATATCGACTCACTTTTAATCATTTCGTTCTCTGTGCTGACAGGAGTTGTGCAAATTGTTCAATTATGACGACAGGTATTTGAAACAATTTATTACAATGTGACAATATTGTATGAAACAAGCTAATTTTTTTAAACGCTTGATAAAATTTGAATAATCGATCGACTACTGAATGAGAGTGCTAATTGCTATTTGACCGGAATTTTCTCAGTTGGTAGGAATTGTGCAATTTTTCAACTGATAAAGTTAATTACGACAATTTATAATTATGACTTTAGTACTGCATTTTCATGGATAATAATCGAGTATGTTTGATTTTCATTGTCAGTCTTTTTTAAACGCTTGATAAAATTTGAATAATCGATCGACTACTGAATGAGAGTGCTAATTGCTATTTGACCGGAATTTTCTCAGTTGGTAGGAATTGTGCAATTTTTCAACTGATAAAGTTAATTACGACAATTTATAATTATGACTTTAGTACTGCATTTTCATGGATAATAATCGAGTATGTTTGATTTTCATTGTCAGTCTTTATAAAATTCAATAATCGATAATCTGTAAAAATCTATTAAAAAAAATGAAAAATGGATTAAAAATTTATTTTTGTCAAATCAAAAAAATCTATTTTATTTGAGTATAAACAATGATAATGGATTAAAACCAGTTAAATTGGATTGTAATCCAATTTTTTGTAAATGCATTTAAAATTTTCAAACCGTGCAGTATATAAAAATTTTAACAGCTGCTTTTGGCTTGATACACCTAACAGATAAACAAGATTTGATTTGGTTTTTTGCTTTAAAAATTTTTGTTGTGTTTTCACTTGTCGTCCTTCCAATATAAACAATCCCCCCCTCCACCCCCAACCCCCCCACCCTCTTTTATCCCCCACTTTTACGACCAATTTTGCAAAAAATTATAGAGATTATGATCCATCATAATCAATTATATTGGATTATAAATGGATTATAATCAATTTTAATGGAAGTTATTGGATTGAGTTTTTTTACAAAAAAAATGGATTATAATGACAATATAATCAATTTTGTGATCTAAACTTGCGATAAAAATGGATTGCAAAGACAAAATTCTAGCCACATTTTTCCATTAAAATCGGTTTTTATCCATGAAACTCTAGTGCGGGTAGAAATTTTATGTGCGTTGATGGAAAATTACCAAGATATTGAAAGCCTATGGTGCATTATTGGTGAATAGATATGTAGCCAGTAATTTTGTGACGAATGAAAAACTCAATTTTTATTTTTAATTAGTGGCACGCCAATACCTTGTAAGGTAAATATAGTACAAAAAACTGCTTTAAGTCCGATAAAAGTAAATCAAAGTAGTGATATGCCACAGGTAAGATTATTAAAATAACAAAACGTAATGCTATTTTTTTCTAAATCTGAAAATAAGTTTTAAAAAGCTTAGAGAGGTACTTAGAGCTCACTCGTAATTGATTAGTATGTTGACGTCAAGTAAGCTTTCTTATAGTCTGTATCAATTTTAGTTATTAATTTCAAATAGAAGTTGAGCCTTAGTTTTGTTCTTTTATCAATCTTATCTGTATATTTTATAATTTCCTTTGACTTTTTTTATAGTCATAATTAGTCTAATTTTTAAGTGTTTTACAATTGAGTTTTATAATCGAGAGTTCTGGAGAAATTTTAATTTTTTTTTCAGAAATTTTTAGTTTTATCTTCAATAAAAAGGCGAAAATTTTGTTGAAATCTTGGAAAATCTTGAATGTAAAGTCACCCACCTTCCTTGCAATTCGTCATAATGTTTTTAAAAAATCTTAGCTATCTTTGTTTTTTTCTTCATGATTTTTTGAGTTTTCTTTAAGAATCTTTAATATTTTCCAAGATTCTTTGGCAAGAACTTGCCAAGACAGCCAAGATTTTCTTTAAGATTTAATCAAGATTCTTTAAGATATAACCAAGGATCTTCAAGGTTTTTCAAAGATATCAAAGACTGATGGACCTGGGTAGCACCTCACTATTTTATCAATATACTTAAGTTACTAAAGAACATTCAATTCTAATCGATTAATTAGAACACACGCATGACACTAATGTCATAGAAAAACTATGTATTTATTACACTGACTCTTTTACCCGGCTCGAACGAATGAGGAGCAACCAACGGCATTTTAGGGGCTAAGTCTATACCACTCAAAATTTAGGGAAAAGTTAGTAAAATTAAGCAAGGTGTCAAGCAAAATCACATCTCAAAACCACATGAACAGAAGCTGATAAAACCTAAGGAATCAAAGCTATTAATTTTTGCTCGGCTGAATCAATGATGATCATTTTTTGTCTTGGAGAAATCATGGCACCCGAAACATATAACTCCAAAGACTTTTGAGAACACAATTCAAAGGCTCGATTATTAAACAAACCCCTTATGATTCAATTAAATCGGTTTAATGATAAGTTTTGGGCCAGTTTTTAAACGCTTCCTTGGCAAGCTTTTTTGTCCTGCTCTGTCTACTTTTGAGATATCCGATAATTTTTGTTTTTCCTTCGATGTCGCGAACTTTTTCACAAAAGCATTTACAACCGAATTTGATGATTGTTAATGTCAATCAATTTTTGTAAAATTGATGTTAAGATCCCTTTTCTGCAACCCTTGATTTTTATCTGCCCCATTTTTATAGATCACTTTCTCTTCCTCAGGCCTTTATGAACACTGGCCCATAGATTTTCTAGCCACGGTAATCCGCAATTTTGTAACTTTGCTGATTGGTGAGGATTTGTTGGCTCTTTTATTTTCTGTCGATATTTTTACTGCTTTCCAAAATCACGAGAGAACCGGATGATTTCTTGAAAACCTCTGGAGTCGCTCCATTGCATTTATCGTAGCATAGAGCATTGCAAAAAAATGGAAGGCAAAATTAATTAAAAAGAGCAAGGATGTCTCAAGGTCACATAAAATTTCAAATTTGCATGCAAAAATTGGTCAAAAATAGTAGATTGCTCTTTTTAATTATTTCATTCTGCTCCAAATTCTTGCTACTAATTATATGGCGTATCTGGCCCTAGCGTTTCTCTGCTGTTGCTCTGGGTTGGCAATTAAGAATTTTACTTAGCCCTTGGAGTTTGCAGAACTGTCTGGCCCAGATTTTCGTCAATCGCCTGCCGTTCAACTTAAAGAAAATGTGACTGCAGAGAGCTGTCACGTTTTCTGTAATCTGGTCTTCGGTATCCGTCGCTAGGTGCTTTGAACCGATATCTACCCCAAGATCAATCCAACTGTTGCCCATGGCCGTTGAGTGGAAAGGGGTTACTGCGGCTCAAAGGTTCTTTTCTCAGAAAAATCATCAGCTGTGATTTCTTCTGTCTCAAGTAATTATGGTGGTTTCTTTCTCCTACCAATTAACTTCATCAATTTCTGATTACAATACAATTTTTTTTTAGTTTTCTCAACGGGAAAAAAAACACATCCAATTCAATCCCAATGCGCGTTTCTGATCAGTTCTTGGACTGTTCGATTACGTTTACCTCTATTCTTGTTTTTGTTTGTCCACTCGTTTGGTTCTTGTCTGTAATCGAGTAGGACTGAGGAAATTTTGGGTTCATTGGGTTCAATTTTCTTGTGGTCTGTGGCAAAATAGGCTCGTTTTTGGCATTTTTGAGAGTACAGGTAGTTAATCATCGATCCTATTATCCGCAGAAAAAAAATCATTTCTCTTTTTCAAAATCATCAATTTCATGATTTCTAAAGTAGATTGCACAACTAACCAAAGGATTGATTAGGCGAATTCAGGATGCATTTTTTAAAAAATAAATTTCGTTTTTCTTCCCAAATGAGCCTTAAAAACGAGTTCTGTTTAAATCTGCCTGCAGCTAGTGACTTCAACTTAAAATTGCTTATACAAAAAAAAACACTTTTTTCAGACTAGACCACAATTCCCGAAAAAAAATCAGATCCGAGATCAATCCTTGATTAGTTTTTGCACCTATCGAGTAACATTTTTTGTTGATTGGAGGGGCGCTAGTCGGGCTAAGCAAAAGTAAGAAAAAACCCTTCGTTTTCTGCTGTTGGACCCGTAAAATCTATATTGATTTCTTAATTTGGTTCTGAAATTGCTGATTTCACTCACATAAACTATCGTAGTTTAGTTATGGTTTGATGTCTGTTGCAGAGTTTGGTGAAACAGTGCATCCTCTCTACTTTAAGCTAATCTGACCTCAATTGTGAGGCGACATGAAATATTCGGCTGGAAAAACCAAGGACGCGGATGGGACCTGGGGTAGTGCTGAAACAATAGCTCGAACGTTCGGACTTTCATTTGCGAGATTGACGTTTGAATGCTAATTTCATCATTCGAATATATATTTTTCTTGAACAAAGTTGTCATGTGAGTGTGAACATTTGCAATTCACGCATGCTGCTCTGATTTGGTTGAAAAAGGCTTAAAATCGCATAGGCTTTTATTTAATTCAGTTAAAATGATTGAAGTGAATTATGGCTGCTGCTAACCATGTGTGATAATTGGGATTTGTTAACTACGTGACTCGAAATTGAATCATTGGAATTTGTGTTGTATCATACTGAAGCCCTTTCAAACGCGATTCAAACGACATTGAAAACTTTTCAAAAACTATCTCAGTATTGAAGAAAACTTGTTTGATACTTTGAGTTTTTTTGTTTCCATTTGAGCGAATAAAGCGAGAGAGATTCTTAAAGCAGTTTTAGGACTCGAAAAAAATCAAAAATGCAAAAAATTAGATTAAGAAAACTTTTTTAAAAAACTTTCTTATTTTTTGTAGTCTTTTTTTTTCTGCAAAAATTGTTGTCTAATTTGCCTGTTTTAATATAACTGTCTAATAAAATTTTCAAATTTCTCTCTCCAACAGTAACAAAAAACTTTTAAACGAATTCATGTGTCTTAAAGCTCAAACAATACGAATTAGTTGCAGCTTTGGTTATATGAGAGCAACTGTGGCGTCAAAAAAAATTTAACAAAAAAAAAGGTTCATCATACAATTTCATATAAGAAAAATGTTTGATATGCTTTGTTTCCATTGAAAATAAAATACAATTTCGAGGTACTCTTTTATTTCCTTTGTTCGATTGTAAAATGGCTTCTGTGCTGAAATAACAATTTTACGGAGAAAAAAATGCTATACAATGTTTAAAATTTTGTGTCTATAACGTAGTCCAGGTTGAGTTTTTCACCAAAAAAAATCACAAATTCAAAAGCAAGTGTTTTAATTTTTTTTAAAAGTCAATTAGTTTTTTTCTGAGATGAACATTAATTTGTTAAAAACAGGCCTTTTTTCTAAACCACCAAAATTTTTTAATTCATAACTCTCTAGCCAAACACAAATTTATTTACCTTTGTTTGTATAATTCTGAGTGAAAAGGCCAACCTTAATTTACATGGATAATAATAACAAATGTACTTCATCTGCGTGGTAACTGTCACTTACACTTTTTCTCATGATCTTTGGTTATTGTGTTTTTGGAAATATCAAAAGTTCGAAACAATTTTTTTTTCATCTATAGAAAAATGCCTGTCATGTAACTATAAAAAGAATGGAAAAAAGGATTATCATACACTATCATAGTACAAAAAATTGCTCCTGGCTTTTTTCACACAATTTTTGTGATGAAAAATTGGGCAAAATCTTGTTTTTTAACTCCAGAGTGTGCCAAAAAGTGCTTGTTATAAAACTTAATGAAAATTGCTAATTTGGGATAATTAGCGCGCGATATATTGCGTTCTTATAACACGAGTAAGCGTCGGATATATGCCTTCCAAAATCAATTGAGATAAGCATATTAATCTTAACATATCAGAACAAAACTACATGCTAATAACACCCTTTGCAAATCATATTGCTTGTGCAGGAATAAAATGAAGAAACATTTTTTTCGAAATGAAGAAGTTTTTTTTCGATCATTTTGTGAGTTAATAACAAACATTTTTTTTAAATTGGTCTCAGAATACATTCGGAATATACAAAGCGTCAGCCTGATATACAAGCAGTCTTTTTAATCCCTCATAATTGATTGTTTTTAGACAATAACTATCCATTCTAATTGATTAAAATCCATTTTTTGTTTTTAATATAATCGGTTTTTTTTTGAAGATTTTTACTCTACTTTTTGAAGTTTTCAGCAAAACTCGAGCAAGAGCGAACACGTTCATCCCGATAATCACGCTTCTCTACCTACCCCGTCCCATATTAGATTGTGGTGTTTGCAAAAAAAAAACAAAAAAATTATATTTGACTAATCATAAAACGCGATTGAAGTTATGAAAAAATTCAAAATTAGCAAGACCACAAAATAGCTAGCTGACTTATAACGAGCAAAAAAAATTATAATGAACAAAAAAATATAAACTAAAATTACTTACAATGAACAAAAAATAGCACACAAGAAGATTTAAAAAAATGATTTTAATTCATTTTAATCGATTATAAGGGATTATGCTTCGTTCGATAAATCATCGAAATTCATCGATTATAATTGATTGAAAATGGATTTCCTTGCCTCGTAAAACTTCTTATCAATTACAGTGCCAAATTTTGGTGAAAAATTGCAATACAGTCGATTTTATCTATGAATACAGTGCGTTAAAATGTATAGTCTGCAGATGTTAGTATTTATCAATTTTTGTAATTGAACAATACTCCGAGACGTTGAAGTGTAGTCGGAATATTAGGGCCTTGCCATGATACGAGCTGTCTCATTATTTTTGTTGCAAGACAGAGCAGAGGATTGACTTCCCGGGTCGACGTCCGCGACTATTTTTTCGACTTTGTCGGTCGCGCAATGTTAACTCTGAACAGGGTTTTAAGTCGCGGACAATTTCTAGAAATACCGTATGTCGGTCACGATTGTCAAAAAATTAGTCGCAGACTGAGTCTGGAAATATCGTATTTCGGTCGCGAACGTCGAACAATTAGTTGTTTGCGGGGGTCGAAAAAATAATCGTGGCGGTCGAAAAATTAGTCTCAGCATGGTCGAAAAATTAGTCACGGCGCTCAAAAATTTTGTCAAGCCATGGTCAAAAAATTAGTCGCGGCGAACAAAAAACTGGACGCTGCGGTCGAAAATTAGATGCAGTGGTAGAAAAATTAGTTGTGGCATGGACCAAAACTAGTCGCGATGTTTGAAAAATAAGTCGCGGTGGTCAAAAAACTAGTCGCGGCGGTCAAAAAATTAGTCGCGGTGGTCAAAAAAAATTAGTCGCGGTGGTCAAAAAAAAAGTTGCGGTGGTCGAAAAATTAGTCGCAACATTGTTCAAAATTTAGTGGCGATGGTTGAAAAAAAAGTTGCGGCGGTCAAAAAATTAGTCGCTCGCTCAAAAAATTAGTCGCTGCACGGTCAAAAAATAAGTCGCGACATGATCCAAAAGTTGGTCGCGGCGGTCAAAAAGTTAGTCGCGGCGATCAAACATTAACCGTGGCATGTTGGCAATATTAACATACATACATCCAGAAAAATCTAGGGTCCAGGTTTTCGATTTATATTTCGACCGAGGCGGGTCGAATATGTCAGAATTTGACAAAAAATCCAGTCTAGAAGGTCCTATAGTTACACTCAAGTCGAAAAAAAATCAAATTGGTCGAAACATAAAGTCGAAAAACTAAGTCGAACACAAAGTCGGAACATAAAGTCGGAAGATAAAGTCAAAACCGCACTGGCCAGTCGGTGTATGTCTCTCGCTGAATTCTTTCAAAACCGCACGCGACTGTCGTTGTATGTCTCTCACTGAGACCTTTTAAATTCTCGTTCAATTTTCGGGCATCTGATTTTCCCGCAAGTCATGATTATGCTCTCCACGCGTCTCGATCACTTCGTTATTTTCTGTAATGGTAGATGCTCGACAAAAGCAATCAGTGCGATTCTTTTTCAATTGATTCGTCAGTTTTTGCTCATTCAAAAAGCCTATATTTTGCCAATTCTGCTTTTGTAAAAATTCCAAAAAGTACTTTCAAAATTGTTTTCAGAAAGCTTACTTTGTGCGACTCGCCCAGCAAAATTGATTTCTTTGTAAAGTTTAGACCAAAAAGTATATCCCATAGGTTTTCAGCAGCAAATATATTTGTTCCTATCTGTGTTCCTTGTGAGGTTACATGATTCTGGGTTTACCTCTACCGAAAAGGCTATTCAACCAGTTAATATGAGATTTGTAGGACTAGCCTTTTTTGAGAAATATAGTAGCACGTCGATATTTAGCCAGATACACTGTCCCTGTCCCACAAGCAAAACACTTTTGTTGCTAATCTTTTCCGAAGAGCTTGTAAAAAAGGCAGTAAGCTAATGAAAGAAAATTTTAATTCTCTTTACTGTTTTTAACAGTTGAAATTTGACTTTAAAAGCAACAAAATATAGTAAGTACTAAAAATAATCATTAGTCCTAATATCAGAGCTGAGCAAAAAATAAACTCATTGCAAAATTCATCAGTCTAGCCGGATCCCAGCTACTGTTAGCAGAATTTTCCACAGATAATAGAATTCTAAATAAGTTATTTATGCTTTTATTTTATTGTTTTTATTCTTTATGCACCATACAATTGTTGCTTTCTCTCAAACCGCTCGTCTACGAAGTATTCAAAGATCCGCGAAATGTACAATTTTTAACATCATCATTCTTTATTTGTATTGAAAGTGTTGATTTTATGCAATCTTTCTTTAGTTTGAAGAGTTCTATGTATGATGCAATTCAATCATAGAACTGCTTGTGAGACAGGGACACTCTGGCATAATCAATTCATGCAAAACTTACAACTTTTTTAAAGCGCAGCGTAGGCACCAAAACAATCTGGTTCAGAAAATGTTCCAAATCGAACTGAGGCAATCTATTTGATTCGAAAATTGCTGAAATAGACGATTATTGATATGTCTTTTTTACGTTGTCTATGGTGAGATTTTGTTATGTTTATTAATTGTTTTAAAAGCCTTTTTTTGAAACCCTTCATCAGAAACGGCATTCGGGTTTTGATTCCGCACTGGAGTTTCGTGGATATTAATCATTTATTTTGTCATTTTATAGTCAGTTTCCATAAAATTACGAAACTAATCAGATACAATTGATTAAAATTGGATAATTATTCTAATATTTTTATATCAAAATAATCCATTGTAATCGATTATAATCAATTAAAATGAGTTTTTGAAAGGTTATTGGGGTTTTTACTTTGCAGAACGTTGATTTTTTTAAACAATTTGGTGTCAATTTGATGTAATTTTGCAAAACTCTCATCCAAAAGTTTCAAGAGTTATATTAGCTTTTAAAAAACTTCTGCAGAAAAAAAATCAATTTTCATGTATTTTTGTGGCCTACAAAATCGTTATTTTGTCAAAATGGTCGATTTTATTGGGCTCTTAAATATTGAAAATAATCGATTATAATCCCCTAAAATCCATTTTCATGGTTGGATGGGTCATGAAAGTCGATATGGGTTAAGTTTTTTGCCGATATAATCCATTATATTTCATTAATTCTCATGAAACTCCAGTGCGGGATATCGTTCACAGCTTCATCCTGAAACCAGCAGACTATCGTAGCTTAGTTATGGTTTCATGTCTTTTGCAGAGATTGGTGAAACAGTGCATCCTCTCTTTTTTAAGCTAATCTGACCTCAATTGTGAGGCGACATGAAATATTCTGCTTGAAAAACCAAGGAGCCGGATGGGACCTGGGGTAGTGCTGCAACAATAGCTCGAACGTTCGGACTTTCATTTGCGAGATTGACGTTTGAATGCTAATTTCATCATTCGAATATAGATTTTTCTTGAACAAAGTTGTCATGTGAGTGTGAACATTTGCAATTCACGCATGCTGCTCTGATTTGGTTGAAAAAGGATCAAAATTGCATCGGCTTTTATTTAATTCAGTTAAAATAATTGAAGTGAATTATGGCTGCTGCTAACCATGTGTGATAATTGGGATTTGTTAACTACGTGACTCGAAATTGAATCATTGGAATTTGTGTTGTATCATACTGAAGCCCTTTCAAACGCGATTCAAACGACATTGAAAACTTTTCAAAAACTATCTCAGTATTGAAGAAAACTTGTTTGATACTTTGAGTTTTTTTGTTTCCATTTGAGCGAACAAAGCGAGAGAGATTCTTAAAGCAGTTTTGGGACTCGAAAAATCAAAAATGCAAAAAATTAGAGTAAGAAAACATTTTTAAAAAACTTTCTAATTTTTTGTAGTCTTTTTTTTCTGCAAAAACTGTTGTATAATTTGCCTGTTTTAATATAACTGTCTAATAATCATGAGTTCTAGTTTTTCGTTCAGACCCCTTTATCACAACACGCAGATTAATCGACACTACTTTGAAAAGAATATATTAAAATATTTTTTTTTGTATTTCTCTAAGGCTTGGTTGGATCGTTCTTGCACAGTAACCAAATTGTGAAACACTGTTCTAGAAAGTAGTATTAGTTCAAGTTTTATGTGAGTTTCGAGCAGACTGTTTGGCGATTAAAGTAGAAGTTTCCTTTTGGGACTTGCTTTTCAAATTTCTCTCTCCAACAGTAACAAAAAACTTTTAAACGAATTCATGTGTCTTAAAGCTCAAACAATACGAATTAGTTGCGGTTTTGCTTATATGAGAGCAACTGTGGCGTCAAAAAAAATTTAACAAAAAAAAGGTTCATCATACAATTTCATATAAGAAAATTGTTTGATATGCTTTGTTTCCATTGAAAAAAAAATACAAGTTCGAGGTACTCTTTTATTTCCTTTGTTCGGTTGTAAGCTCGCTTCTGTGCTGAAATAACAATTTTATGGAGAAAAAAATGCTATACAATGTTTAAAATTTTGTGTCTATAACGTAGTCCAGGTTGAGTTTTTCACCAAAAAAATCACAAATTCAAAAGCATGTGTTTTAATTTTTTTTAAAAGTCAATTATTTTTTTTTCTGAGATGAACATTAATTTGTTAAAAACAGGCCTCTTTTCTAAACCCCCAAAATTTTTTAATTCATAACTCTCTAGCCAAACACAAATTTATTTACCTTTTTTTGTATAATTCTGAGTGAAAAGGTTAACATTAATTTACATGGATAATAATAACAAATGTACTTCATCTGCGTGGTAACTGTCACTTACACTTTTTCTCATGATCTTTGGTTATTGTGTTTTTGGAAATATCAAAAAATTCGAAATAATTTTTTTTCATCTATAGAAAAATGCCTGTCATGTAACTATAAAAAGCATGGAAAAAAGGATTATCATACACTATCATAGTACAAAAAATTGCTCTTGGCTTTTTTCACACAATTTTTTCTGATGAAAAATTGGGCAAAATCTTGTTTTTTAACTCCATAGTGTGCCAAAAAGTGCTTGTTATAAAACTTAATGAAAATTGCTAATTTGGGATAATTAGCGCGCGATATATTGCGTTCTTATAACACGAGTAAGCGTCGGATATATGCCTTCCAAAATCAATTGAGATAAGCATATTAATCTTAACATATCAGAACAAAACTACCTGCTAATATCACCCTTTGCAAATCATATTGCTTGTGCAGGAATAAAATAAAGAAACATTTTTTTCGAAATGAAGAAGTTTTTTTTTCGATCATTTTGTGAGTCAATAACAAAAAATTTTTTTTAAATTGGTCGCAGAATAATTCGGAATATACAAAGCGTCAGCCTGATATACAAGCAGTCTTTTTAATCCCTCATAATTGATTGTTTTTAGACAATAACTATCCATTCTAATTGATTAAAATCCATTTTTTGTTTTTAATATAATCAGTTTTTTTTTGAAGATTTTTACTCTACTCTTTGAAGTTTTCAGCAAAACTCGAGCAAGAGCGAACACGTTCATCCCGATAATCACGCTTCTCTACCTACCCCGTCCCATATTAGATTGTGATGTTTGCAAAAAAAAAACAAAAAACATTATATTTGACTTATCATAAAACGCGATTGAAGTTATGAAAAAATTCAAAATTAGCAAGACCACAAAATAGCTAGCTGACTTATAACGAGTAAAAAAAATTATAATGAACAAAAAAATATAAAATAAAAATACTTACAATGAACAAAAAATAGCACACAAGAAGATTTAAAAAAATGATTTTAATTCATTTTAATCGATTACAATGGATTATGCTTCGTTCGATAAATCATCGAAATTCATCAATTATAATTGATTGAAAATGGATTTCCTTGCCTCGTAAAACTTCTTATCAATTACAGTGCCAAATTTTGGTGAAAAATTGCAATACAGTCGATTTTATCTATGAATACAGTGCGTTAAAATGTATAGTCTGCAGATGTTAGTATTTATCAATTTTTGTAATTGAACAATACTCCGAGACGTTGAAGTGTAGTCGGAATATTAGGGCCTTGCCATGATACGAGCTGTCTCATTATTTTTGTTGCAAGACAGAGCAGAGGATTGACTTCCCGGATCGACGTCCGCGACTATTTTTTCGACTTTGTCGGTCGCGCAATGTTAACTCTGAACAGGGTTTTAAGTCGCGGACAATTTCTAGAAGAACCGTATGTCGGTCACGATTGTCAAAAAATTAGTCGCAGACTGAGTCTGGAAATATCGTATTTCGGTCGCGAACGTCGAACAATTAGACGCAGATTTGTTTGCGGCGGTCAAAAAAATAATCGTGGCGGTCGAAAAATTAGTCTCAGCATGGTCGAAAAATTAGTCACGGCGCTCAAAAATTTTGTCAAGCCATGGTCAAAAAATTAGTCGCGGCGAACGAAAAACTGGACGCTGCGGTCGAAAATTAGATGCGGTGGTAGAAAAATTAGTTGTGGCATGGTCAAAAAACTAGTCGCGATGTTTGAAAAATAAGTCGCGGTGGTCAAAAAACTAGTCGCGGCGGTCAAAAAATTAGTCGCGGTGGTCAAAAAAAATTAGTCGCGGTGGTCAAAAAAAAGTTGCGGTGGTCGAAAAATTAGTCGCAACATTGTTCAAAAATTAGTGGCGATGGTTGAAAAAAAGTTGCGGCGGTCAAAAAATTAGTCGCTCGCTCAAAAAATTAGTCGCTGCACGGTCAAAAAGAAAGTCGCGACATGATCCAAAAATTGGTCGCGGCGGTCAAAAAGTTAGTCGCGGCGATCAAAAATTAACCGTGGCATGTTGGCAATATTAACATACATACATACAGAAAAATCTAGGGTCGAGGTTTTCGATTTATATTTCGACCGAGGCGGGTCGAATATGTCAGAATTTGACAAAAATCCAGTCTAGAAGGTCCTATAGTTACACTCAAGTCGAAAAAAAATCAAATTGGTCGAAACATAAAGTCGAAAAACGAAGTCGAACACAAAGTCGGAACATAAAGTCGGAAGATAAAGTCAAAACCGCACTGGCCAGTCGACCGCTGAATTCTTTCAAAACCGCACGCGACTGAGACCTTTTAAGTTCTCGTTCACTTTTCGGGCATCTGATTTTCCCGCAAGTCATGATTATGCTCTCCCCGCGTCTCGATCACTTCGTTATTTTCTGTAATGGTAGATGCTCGACAAAAGCAATCAGTGCGATTCTTTTTCAATTGATTCGTCAGTTTTTGCTCATTCAAAAAGCCTATATTTTGCCAATTCTGCTTTTGTAAAAATTCCAAAAAGTACTTTCAAAATTGTTTTCAGAAAGCTTACTTTGTGCGACTCGCCCAGCAAAATTGATTTCTTTGTAAAGTTTAAACCAAAAAGTATATCCCATAGGTTTTCAGCAGCAAATATATTTGTTCCTATCTGTGTTCCTTGTGAGGTTACATGATTCTGGGTTTACCTCTACCGAAAAGGCTATTCAACCAGTTAATATGAGATTTGTAGGACTAGCCTTTTTGAGAAATATAGTAGCACGTCGATATTTAGCCAGATACACTGTCCCTGTCCCACAAGCAAAACACTTTTGTTGCTAATCTTTTCCGAAGAGCTTGTAAAAAAGGCAGTAAGCTAATGAAAGAAAATTTTAATTCTCTTTACTGTTTTTAACAGTTGAAATTTGACTTTAAAAGCAACAAAATATAGTAAGTACTAAAAATAATCATTAGTCCTAATATCAGAGCTGAGCAAAAAATAAACTCATTGCAAAATTCATCAGTCTAGCCGGATCCCAGCTACTGTTAGCAGAATTTTCCACAGATAATAGAACTCTAAATAAGTTATTTATGCTTTTATTTTATTGTTTTTATTCTTTATGCACCATACAATTGTTGCTTTCTCTCAAACCGCTCGTCTACGAAGTATTCAAAGATCCGCGAAATGTACAATTTTTAACATCATCATTCTTTATTTGTATTGAAAGTGTTGATTTTATGCAATCTTTCTTTAGTTTGAAGAGTTCTATGTATGATGCAATTCAATCATAGAACTGCTTGTGAGACAGGGACACTCTGGCATAATCAATTCATGCAAAACTTACAACTTTTTTAAAGCGCAGCGTAGGCACCAAAACAATCTGGTTCAGAAAATGTTCCAAATCGAACTGAGGCAATCTATTTGATTCGAAAATTGCTGAAATAGACGATTATTGATATGTCTTTTTTACGTTGTCTATGGTGAGATTTTGTTATGTTTATTAATTGTTTTAAAAGCCTTTTTTTGAAACCCTTCATCAGAAACGGCATTCGGGTTTTGATTCCGCACTGGAGTTTCGTGGATATTAATCATTTATTTTGTCATTTTATAGTCAGTTTCCATAAAATTACGAAACTAATCAGATACAATTGATTAAAATTGGATAATTATTCTAATATTTTTATATCAAAATAATCCATTGTAATCGATTATAATCAATTAAAATGAGTTTTTGAAAGGTTATTGGGGTTTTTACTTTGCAGAACGTTGATTTTTTTAAACAATTTGGTGTCAATTTGATGTAATTTTGCAAAACTCTCATCCAAAAGTTTCAAGAGTTATATTAGCTTTTAAAAAACTTCTGCAGAAAAAAAATCAATTTTCATGTATTTTTGTGGCCTACAAAATCGTTATTTTGTCAAAATGGTCGATTTTATTGGGCTCTTAAATATTGAAAATAATCGATTATAATCCCCTAAAATCCATTTTCATGGTTGGATGGGTCATGAAAGTCGATATGGGTTAAGTTTTTTGCCGATATAATCCATTATATTTCATTAATTCTCATGAAACTCCAGTGCGGGATATCGTTCACAGCTTCATCCTGAAACCAGCAGACTATCGTAGCTTAGTTATGGTTTCATGTCTTTTGCAGAGATTGGTGAAACAGTGCATCCTCTCTTTTTTAAGCTAATCTGACCTCAATTGTGAGGCGACATGAAATATTCTGCTTGAAAAACCAAGGAGCCGGATGGGACCTGGGGTAGTGCTGCAACAATAGCTCGAACGTTCGGACTTTCATTTGCGAGATTGACGTTTGAATGCTAATTTCATCATTCGAATATAGATTTTTCTTGAACAAAGTTGTCATGTGAGTGTGAACATTTGCAATTCACGCATGCTGCTCTGATTTGGTTGAAAAATGATCAAAATTGCATCGGCTTTTATTTAATTCAGTTAAAATAATTGAAGTGAATTATGGCTGCTGCTAACCATGTGTGATAATTGGGATTTGTTAACTACGTGACTCGAAATTGAATCATTGGAATTTGTGTTGTATCATACTGAAGCCCTTTCAAACGCGATTCAAACGACATTGAAAACTTTTCAAAAACTATCTCAGTATTGAAGAAAACTTGTTTGATACTTTGAGTTTTTTTGTTTCCATTTGAGCGAACAAAGCGAGAGAGATTCTTAAAGCAGTTTTGGGACTCGAAAAATCAAAAATGCAAAAAATTAGAGTAAGAAAACATTTTTAAAAAACTTTCTAATTTTTTGTAGTCTTTTTTTTCTGCAAAAACTGTTGTATAATTTGCCTGTTTTAATATAACTGTCTAATAATCATGAGTTCTAGTTTTTCGTTCAGACCCCTTTATCACAACACGCAGATTAATCGACACTACTTTGAAAAGAATATATTAAAATATTTTTTTTTGTATTTCTCTAAGGCTTGGTTGGATCGTTCTTGCACAGTAACCAAATTGTGAAACACTGTTCTAGAAAGTAGTATTAGTTCAAGTTTTATGTGAGTTTCGAGCAGACTGTTTGGCGATTAAAGTAGAAGTTTCCTTTTGGGACTTGCTTTTCAAATTTCTCTCTCCAACAGTAACAAAAAACTTTTAAACGAATTCATGTGTCTTAAAGCTCAAACAATACGAATTAGTTGCGGTTTTGCTTATATGAGAGCAACTGTGGCGTCAAAAAAAATTTAACAAAAAAAAGGTTCATCATACAATTTCATATAAGAAAATTGTTTGATATGCTTTGTTTCCATTGAAAAAAAAATACAAGTTCGAGGTACTCTTTTATTTCCTTTGTTCGGTTGTAAGCTCGCTTCTGTGCTGAAATAACAATTTTATGGAGAAAAAAATGCTATACAATGTTTAAAATTTTGTGTCTATAACGTAGTCCAGGTTGAGTTTTTCACCAAAAAAATCACAAATTCAAAAGCATGTGTTTTAATTTTTTTTAAAAGTCAATTATTTTTTTTTCTGAGATGAACATTAATTTGTTAAAAACAGGCCTCTTTTCTAAACCCCCAAAATTTTTTAATTCATAACTCTCTAGCCAAACACAAATTTATTTACCTTTTTTTGTATAATTCTGAGTGAAAAGGTTAACATTAATTTACATGGATAATAATAACAAATGTACTTCATCTGCGTGGTAACTGTCACTTACACTTTTTCTCATGATCTTTGGTTATTGTGTTTTTGGAAATATCAAAAAATTCGAAATAATTTTTTTTCATCTATAGAAAAATGCCTGTCATGTAACTATAAAAAGCATGGAAAAAAGGATTATCATACACTATCATAGTACAAAAAATTGCTCTTGGCTTTTTTCACACAATTTTTTCTGATGAAAAATTGGGCAAAATCTTGTTTTTTAACTCCATAGTGTGCCAAAAAGTGCTTGTTATAAAACTTAATGAAAATTGCTAATTTGGGATAATTAGCGCGCGATATATTGCGTTCTTATAACACGAGTAAGCGTCGGATATATGCCTTCCAAAATCAATTGAGATAAGCATATTAATCTTAACATATCAGAACAAAACTACCTGCTAATATCACCCTTTGCAAATCATATTGCTTGTGCAGGAATAAAATAAAGAAACATTTTTTTCGAAATGAAGAAGTTTTTTTTTCGATCATTTTGTGAGTCAATAACAAAAATTTTTTTTTAAATTGGTCGCAGAATAATTCGGAATATACAAAGCGTCAGCCTGATATACAAGCAGTCTTTTTAATCCCTCATAATTGATTGTTTTTAGACAATAACTATCCATTCTAATTGATTAAAATCCATTTTTTGTTTTTAATATAATCAGTTTTTTTTTGAAGATTTTTACTCTACTCTTTGAAGTTTTCAGCAAAACTCGAGCAAGAGCGAACACGTTCATCCCGATATTCACGCTTCTCTACCTACCCCGTCCCATATTAGATTGTGATGTTTGCAAAAAAAAAAACAAAAAACATTATATTTGACTTATCATAAAACGCGATTGAAGTTATGAAAAAATTCAAAATTAGCAAGACCACAAAATAGCTAGCTGACTTATAACGAGTAAAAAAAATTATAATGAACAAAAAAATATAAAATAAAAATACTTACAATGAACAAAAAATAGCACACAAGAAGATTTAAAAAAATGATTTTAATTCATTTTAATCGAATACAATGGATTATGCTTCGTTCGATAAATCATCGAAATTCATCAATTATAATTGATTGAAAATGGATTTCCTTGCCTCGTAAAACTTCTTATCAATTACAGTGCCAAATTTTGGTGAAAAATTGCAATACAGTCGATTTTATCTATGAATACAGTGCGTTAAAATGTATAGTCTGCAGATGTTAGTATTTATCAATTTTTGTAATTGAACAATACTCCGAGACGTTGAAGTGTAGTCGGAATATTAGGGCCTTGCCATGATACGAGCTGTCTCATTATTTTTGTTGCAAGACAGAGCAGAGGATTGACTTCCCGGATCGACGTCCGCGACTATTTTTTCGACTTTGTCGGTCGCGCAATGTTAACTCTGAACAGGGTTTTAAGTCGCGGACAATTTCTAGAAGAACCGTATGTCGGTCACGATTGTCAAAAAATTAGTCGCAGACTGAGTCTGGAAATATCGTATTTCGGTCGCGAACGTCGAACAATTAGACGCAGATTTGTTTGCGGCGGTCAAAAAAATAATCGTGGCGGTCGAAAAATTAGTCTCAGCATGGTCGAAAAATTAGTCACGGCGCTCAAAAATTTTGTCAAGCCATGGTCAAAAAATTAGTCGCGGCGAACGAAAAACTGGACGCTGCGGTCGAAAATTAGATGCGGTGGTAGAAAAATTAGTTGTGGCATGGTCAAAAAACTAGTCGCGATGTTTGAAAAATAAGTCGCGGTGGTCAAAAAACTAGTCGCGGCGGTCAAAAAATTAGTCGCGGTGGTCAAAAAAAATTAGTCGCGGTGGTCAAAAAAAAGTTGCGGTGGTCGAAAAATTAGTCGCAACATTGTTCAAAAATTAGTGGCGATGGTTGAAAAAAAGTTGCGGCGGTCAAAAAATTAGTCGCTCGCTCAAAAAATTAGTCGCTGCACGGTCAAAAAGAAAGTCGCGACATGATCCAAAAATTGGTCGCGGCGGTCAAAAAGTTAGTCGCGGCGATCAAAAATTAACCGTGGCATGTTGGCAATATTAACATACATACATACAGAAAAATCTAGGGTCGAGGTTTTCGATTTATATTTCGACCGAGGCGGGTCGAATATGTCAGAATTTGACAAAAATCCAGTCTAGAAGGTCCTATAGTTACACTCAAGTCGAAAAAAAATCAAATTGGTCGAAACATAAAGTCGAAAAACGAAGTCGAACACAAAGTCGGAACATAAAGTCGGAAGATAAAGTCAAAACCGCACTGGCCAGTCGACCGCTGAATTCTTTCAAAACCGCACGCGACTGAGACCTTTTAAGTTCTCGTTCACTTTTCGGGCATCTGATTTTCCCGCAAGTCATGATTATGCTCTCCACGCGTCTCGATCACTTCGTTATTTTCTGTAATGGTAGATGCTCGACAAAAGCAATCAGTGCGATTCTTTTTCAATTGATTCGTCAGTTTTTGCTCATTCAAAAAGCCTATATTTTGCCAATTCTGCTTTTGTAAAAATTCCAAAAAGTACTTTCAAAATTGTTTTCAGAAAGCTTACTTTGTGCGACTCGCCCAGCAAAATTGATTTCTTTGTAAAGTTTAGACCAAAAAGTATATCCCATAGGTTTTCAGCAGCAAATATATTTGTTCCTATCTGTGTTCCTTGTGAGGTTACATGATTCTGGGTTTACCTCTACCGAAAAGGCTATTCAACCAGTTAATATGAGATTTGTAGGACTAGCCTTTTTTGAGAAATATAGTAGCACGTCGATATTTAGCCAGATACACTGTCCCTGTCCCACAAGCAAAACACTTTTGTTGCTAATCTTTTCCGAAGAGCTTGTAAAAAAGGCAGTAAGCTAATGAAAGAAAATTTTAATTCTCTTTACTGTTTTTAACAGTTGAAATTTGACTTTAAAAGCAACAAAATATAGTAAGTACTAAAAATAATCATTAGTCCTAATATCAGAGCTGAGCAAAAAATAAACTCATTGCAAAATTCATCAGTCTAGCCGGATCCCAGCTACTGTTAGCAGAATTTTCCACAGATAATAGAACTCTAAATAAGTTATTTATGCTTTTATTTTATTGTTTTTATTCTTTATGCACCATACAATTGTTGCTTTCTCTCAAACCGCTCGTCTACGAAGTATTCAAAGATCCGCGAAATGTACAATTTTTAACATCATCATTCTTTATTTGTATTGAAAGTGTTGATTTTATGCAATCTTTCTTTAGTTTGAAGAGTTCTATGTATGATGAAAATCAACAAATTCGATACCAAAATCTAACTTTGACCAAAAATTTTGATCAAAAATGCTGATTTCAGCTAACAACAACAGTTGTAAAAAATATTTACGTATGAGAGAAAACCATTTTATTTTCTTATAAAAAAACTAATTAAGACGTTGCGCAGGCAAACAAAACATGCTACCGATCCGATGAAGACAAGGAAAATCAAATTTTATCAAATTTCATCATGGTGGGCTCTGACTTTTAAAAACAAATACGGCTGAAACAAATTGAGTATCTGAGCTCAAAGCTGAACAAGTGATTCGCATGCTACTGTTTGTTTCCAAGTTTCTGGTGGTTCAAATGTACAATTTTTAACATCATCATTCTTTATTTGTATTGAAAGTGTTGATTTTATGCAATCTTTCTTTAGTTTGAAGAGTTCTATGTATGATGCAATTCAATCATAGAACTGCTTGTGAGACAGGGACACTCTGGCATAATCAATTCATGCAAAACTTACAACTTTTTTAAAGCGCAGCGTAGGCACCAAAACAATCTGGTTCAGAAAATGTGGATTCGAAAATTGCTGAAAAAGACGAATATTGATATGTCTTTTTTACGTTGTCTATGGTGAGATTTTGTTATGTTTATTAATTGTTTTAAATTCCTTTTTGTGAAACCCTTCATCAGAAACGGCATTCGGGTTTTGATTCCGCACTGGAGTTTCGTGGATATTAATCATTTATACTGTCATTTTATAGTCAGTTTCCATAAAATTACGAAACTAATCAGATACAATCGATTAAAATTGGATAATTATTCTAATATTTTTATATCAAAATAATCCATTATAATCAATTAAAATGAGTTTTTGAAAGGTTATTGGGGTTTTTACTTTGCAGAACGTTGATTTTTTAAACAATTTGGTGTCAATTTGACGTAATTTTGCAAAACTCTCATCCAAAATTTCAAGAGTTAAATTAGCTTTTAAAAAACTTCTGCAGACAAAAAATCAATTTTCATGTATTTTTGTGGCCTACAAAATCGTTATTTTGTCAAAATGGTCGATTTTATTGGACTCTTAAATATTGAAAATAATCGATTATAATCCCCTAAAATCCATTTTCATGGTTGGATGGGTCATGAAAGTCGATATGGGTTAAGTTTTTTGCCGATAAAATCCATTATAATTGATTAATTCTCATGAAACTCCAGTGCGGGATATCGTTCACAGCTTCATCCTGAAACCAGCAGACTATCGTAGCTTAGTTATGGTTTCATGTCTTTTGCAGAGTTTGGTGAAACAGTGCATCTTCTCTTTTTTAAGCTAATCTAACCTCAATTGTGAGGCGACATGAAATATTCTGCTTGAAAAACCAAGGACGCGGATGGGACCTGGGGTAGTGCTGCAACAATAGCTCGAACGTTCGGACTTTCATTTGCGAGATTGACGTTTGAATGCTAATTTCATCATTCGAATATAGATTTTTCTTGAACAAAGTTGTCATGTGAGTTTGAACATTTGCAATTCACGCATGCTGCTCTGATTCGGTTGAAAAAGGATCAAAATTGCAGCGGCTTTTTTAAAATTCAGTTAAAATAATTGAAGTGAGTTATGGCTGCTGCTAACCATGTGTGATAAATGGGATTTGTTAATTACGTGACTCGAAATTGAATACTTCATTTATTTTTTTTGGCGGAGGTTCCAGTTTTTGTGGAAAAAAATTACTGCTCAGAAATTTTGAAAGATCAACATTCGAATGGACGTTCGAATGATCGTGTCAAACGTTCGAACTCTTGATTTGAACATTTGTTGCAACACTACTTGGGGGTTTGCTTATAACTGCCTATGCTCCGATTATTGAAAATGGGGATATATTTTGTATTCGGGTGTGTTTTAGTTTTTTTGCACGCAAAATCAAGTACTACAACTAATCATTGGAATGGTGTTGTATCATACTGAAGCCCTTTCAAACGCGATTCAAACGACATTGAAAAACTTTCAAAAACTATCTCAGATTTGAAGAAAACTTGTTTGAAACGTTGAGTGTTTTTGTTTCCATTTGAGCGAATAAAGCGAGAGAGATTCTTAAAGCAGTTTTGGGATTCGAAAAAATCTAAAATGGAAAAAATTAGAGTAAGAAAACTTTTTTAAAAAAACCTTTCTAATTTTTTGTAGTCTTTTTTTTTCTGCAAAAACTGTTGTCTAATTTGCCTGTTTTGATATTACTGTCTAATAATCATTAATTATAGTTTTCGTTCAGACCCCTTTATCACAACACGCAGATTAATCGACACTACTTTGGAAAAAATATTAAAATATTTTTATTGTATTTCTCTAAGGCTTGGTTGGATCGTTCTTGCACAGTAACCAAATTGTGAAACACTGTTTTAGAAAGTAGTATTAGTTCAAGTTTTCATTTCTTTAGCAGAATAAATGCTCTCTTCCCACATGCAGTCTTTGAATGCTCTCTTGCAGTTAATTCCCACTTAATCTTGAATGTGAGCTTCGAGCAGACTGTTTGGCGATTAAAGTAGAAGTTTCCTTTTGGACTCGCTATTCAAATTTCTCTCTCCAACAGTAACAAAAAGCTTTTAAACGAATCCATGTGTCTTAAAACTCAAACAATACTAATTATTTGTTTTTTTTGTTATAGTTATGTTCATTAATTGTTTTAAATGCCTTTTTGTGAAACCCTTCATCAGAAACGGCATTCGGGTTTTGATTCCGCACTGGATTTTCGTAGATATTAATCATTTATACTGTCATTTTATAGTCAGTTTCCATAAAATTACAAAACTAATCGGATACAATCCATTGAAATTGGATAATTATTCTAAACATTTTTATATCAAAATAATCCATTATAATCGATTTTAATCAATTAAAATGAGTTTTTGAAAGGTTATTGGGGTTTTTACTTTGCAGAACGTTGATGTTTTTTAATTAATTTGGTGTCAATTTGATGTAATTTTGCAAAACTCTCATCCAAAAGTTTCAAGAGTTAAATTAGCTTTTAAAAAATTTCTGCAGAAAAAAAATCAATTTTCATGAATTTTTGTGGCCTACAAAATCGTTATTTTGTCAAAATGGTCGATTTTAATGGATTCCTAAATATTGAAAACAATCGATTATAATCCCCTAAAATCCATTTTCATGGTTGGATGGGTCATGAAAGTCGATATGGGTTAAGTTTTTTGCCGATATAATCCATTATAATTGATTAATTCTCATGAAACTCCAGTGCGGGATATCG